>NW_019154116.1:17920291-17978951 GCF_002288905.1 Enhydra lutris kenyoni | reverse complement strand
TTATATATATATATATATATAAATATATATATATCTATCTATCTATCTATATATATATATATATAAAAGAAAGAAAGAAAGAGACTTTCCTTGAGAGCCTCCAGAAGGAATCAGCTTTGCTGACACCTTGATACAAGACTTCTGGCTTCCTAAAATGTGGGAAAATACATTTCTGTTATTTAAAGCCACCAAATTTGTGGTAATTTGTTATAGCAGTTCTAGCAAATGAATGCAGACATCCTCAAATGCATTTCTATCTCTGCCGTGTGATAATAAGTCATTTCTGAAACTCTTAGTACTATGGTGGTAATTACTTTGCAATTTTTACAGATCAACACAATATACACCTGAAACTTACACAACATGATATGTCAGTCATATCTCAATAAAGCTGGAAACAAAATAAATTAAAGTAAATAAAACTGAACCAAAATTCATGATAATTTCAGTAAAAGAATGTGGAAAGGGGCTATACATAATGTACAACTCAGAAAGCTGTGAGCATAAGTGAGACAATGTAAGTAAGTAACTTAAAATGATGTCTGAAATACAGCAAGTGCTTAATAAGTGGTAGTTTTTAGTTATAGAAGTAGCAGTAGTGACAGATGGATGAGGCTCAAAGGTGTGGGCAGTTGACAATAAGGAAATCCAAGCAAGCGTCATACTTCCAGTCACAGGACAAGGCTTTAAGTACTTGCTAGATTTGTAGGTGGTAGTGGTGAAAAGAGCGGTATAGGAACAAAATCCCAAAGGAGCTGACGTACCAATTAGGAAATCAAAGAGCAGGGGGAAAGAACGTGATTTGAGTATGTGAGGGTAGAAATCAGGAGTACGAGACAGCAGGGATGGATAACTAGAAATCGTACATCCCTGAGATCATACCATGGATATCCTTATTCCTGCCTGATAAGTGCTATCCATAATAATTTCTAGGGTTGTGCAGTGGGTTAAGTATCTGACTCAGTTTCAGCTCAGGTCATGATCTCAGGGTTATGAGATGAGCCCTGGGCTCCAGACTCAGAGTCTGTTAAGACCCTGCCCCTTGCCACTGCCCTCATTTGCATACATGCACGTTCTTTCTCTCTTTCTCAAATAGAATAAATAAATCTTTAAAAAATAATAATCTCTAAAAAAGGTTAGGTACTGGCCATGAATAATCAATGCCTGTTTCTAGTGATTGTTTTTATTTTTTTTCTTGATAGAGCAAATCCTGGTGACTGCAGTTCCCTCTTTGTGCTCGATAGGGTAGATGCGACTTCTGCCCACTCCACTTCGTTAATAGTTTACCTTAGATTTGAATGATGAATGGAGTGCAGGGAAAGAGAAAACAGACATCATCAAAAGAGAATCAGAAAGTATTATCGACTGGGTGAAAAGTTGGGGACACATGCCTAACCTGCTCCTTGAGATAAAAAGAAACGGGCAATTGTTCATGACATGGCATTGGTTCACTAAGAAAATGGCCCTGGAATTAAATTTGATTGAAATGTCTTTTTATGGAGTAAAAATAGGGTACAGAATCACAAATAGTAATGAATATGGGCATAAGATACTACCTAATTTTTACAATAGATAAGTGTCTGAGAGGCTAACACTGGATGAACAAAGTTGAGTTTCCATAAGTACACATTTGGAGAAATAATATTGTAAAATGTACCTATAGATATATTTATTATACATACCCATTTGCAGTAAACATCATTTCTGGACCTCGCTGAGGTTATGGCTAAGCTAGCCCTATTTCTTACGATCTTGGCTTGTTTATGTAGGTGTGTAAATAGAAAATTCACAGCCTCCCAGGAGGTTGTTGTTTTCAAGTGATACAAAGTAAAGATGATGTAACTGTTCAAGGAAGGACCTGTCTCAGCACTGCCTTATTATAAGAGCAAAACCACCTATCTTCCCACTGCAAGTACATAATTAGTTTTATCTACACTAAGAAATATTAAAAGTAAACATTAATTTAGGGACATTTTCAGTGTTTTAATATGTAGTTGAATAAAAACACATATCTCCCTCTCACACATGACTGACTTTCTAGGTACTAGTTTGCCATGCCCCTTTCCCTCAACTAAGTTAGCTGAAGGTCTATAGTAATGGGAAAAGGAGATAAACATAATTGAATGAGGGCCATAAGATGAAAACTTACAAATAACTTACAAATAACTTTTTGTTATTCAGTTATTGTGTCTATGCCTTCTTTTTTTCTTAAAAAATTACCCAAATGTGTGTGTGTGTGTGTGTGTGTGTGTGTGTGTGTTCATTTGTGCTACACTCTCTAAGTCCTTTATTCAATCTGTTGTTAAATCGTATGGAAAGTTGAAAATATTATACTAATTGATATGAAGGAAAACATGAGAATACCTATCACAAGAATGCTTTTCTGACTCTCTCAATAGCAGATTAACATTTTTAAGATGATGTTATAGGGACTTACACTTGAATACCTAATATAAGGTACATCATATGTGTTTCATTTACATTGCTGTAAGATTAAAAACTTAAATATACCATGAACAGGAGAATATGCATTAAAGTGGCCATTAAGAGTATTTCAAAGTTGTTTTGGGGTTGCTGCTTACTTCATTAACATAAATTGATTGGAATTCTAATGTTAAAAATATATTGAATGTTTTGCATGTCATTAAAATTGTTTGCTGCCACAGAATCATATTTGAGTAAAATGTGCACTGTATAATTCAGGCACATTTTCATGTTTGAAAAATGTATAAATGGTACGAGGGTTTTAAATTTTTTTTTTGCTTTATTTTGTTTTGTTTGTATGATGAAAATAGGTTGGCAATCACTGTGTGTCTATTGAAACGCACTGAATTGGAATATATTCAGATTGAATTTCTGAGCTATGCTGTGCTTCAGAAATTTCTATACTTTTAGTCTCAACTCTTAGATCTTCTCTTTTCCTGCTCATCTGTGAGTTAGATAATTCATTCCTTCATCAACATATTATTTCATTCTGTCAAAAACTGTTTATTCCATAACTATTGTAACCCTACTATGTGACTGCCTTGACATTGGGTTGGTTCAACAAAGTACTTCCTGCTCTAGTTTATACTGTGTTAGAAATGAAATACTTGACTGAATATTGACTGAATTCATGTGCACTTAGCCACAATTCCCATCCCCTTCTTCCTTTGTCTCCATGCCTATACATATCTAAATGGCCTAAGAAACAGATAGATAAGTGTATTTATTTTTAGGAAAAGTTAGGGAGCAGTTATCTATAACAACACATCGTGGGTAAAAGCATCACAATGGGAATAACTAATTTAGTTTTACTTATTTGGAGTCAATGTGAATTTGTTCAGTACCTTTTGGAATCAAGGTGATGGGCTGAGTCATCATCATGTTTAGTACCTGAGTAAATAATCAGACACCTCCCTCATGAAAAAGGTGAAAAATCTAGTGTAAAGAACAGAGACTAATGAAAAGGCAATGCGATACCATCGTTGATTCCTTAATAACTAGTTTACGACCTTGGACAAAATTTGATAATTTAATTTTATATATTGTATGTGTATACTTATATACATGCATACATAAGTTTTTTACATAATTGTATGCGTATATATATATATATATATATGATTTTAATATATTATTTTTATCACTAATGGTAAAAACCATTTTCCCACAAAAGATGACTCCCTTGACATGGGGTTGAAGAAAATTGAATTTATTTTATTTTTTAAAGATTTTATTTATTTTATTTGACACAGAGAGAGAGCACAAGCAGGGGGGGCAGAGGCAGAAGCAGACTCCCCACTGAGCAGAGAGTCTGATGTGGGGCTCAATCCCAAGACCCTGCATTGAAGGTAGACACTTCACTAACTAAGCCACCCAGGCACCACAAAAAAATTGAATTTAAATTATCATGTCCCCAGGGCACCTGGCTGTCTCAGCCAGTACAGTGTGGAACACTTGATCTCAGGGTAGTGTGCTTGAACCTCATGTTGCAGAAAGAGATTACTTGAAAAATAATCAATCAATCAATCAATCAATCACCATGTTCCCAGAGTCCCTCAACTCTTTAGATAAAGAATTTTAACTGCTTAGAATTTTAGCAACTTCTTCTGTGCTTCAAGTCAGCTCTAGGATTCTACTCCTCTTTTTATAATATAAACATAGACTTCCTACCTGGAAATTCAGTTAAATTTTACAAGGTTACCATAGTCATATGGTAACCATATGATTATGTATGTATATAGATATGCATACATAATCATACATATATATGTGTGTGTGTGTATATATATATATATTTTATTTGACCAGCTAGTACTCAAAAATTGCATAAGCTGTAAATTTCATGAAACTTGAATAACACAATAATTTCAATTGACACGCCAATGCATACATAATAAGAAAAGTAAAAAATGATTACCATCTGAATGAAGGTAATTTGGATATAAATGTTACCATTTGAATAAAGTAATATCTGTTTCTAATTTTATATATTACTTGGTAAAAAGTCCAAAATTATTAGCTTAAATGTGAAAAGGTTGCTATTTTTTTTTCTAATTGGAGAATAGCAGTAAAGACAGTCATAAAATAAGACAATCAGAAGTCTTTAGTGATCATTCATTGCATTGGGATAGATACAACAACAAGAAAGAAAGAAAGAAAGAAAGAAAGAGAGAGAGAAAGAAAGAAAGAAAGAAGAAAGAAAGAAAGGAAAAAGTAAAAGAAAAAGAAAAAGAGCCTGATTTCAAGGAGGTTGCATTCTAGCAAGAAAGAGAATTCTTAGGAAGGAAAATAGATACACGATAGTAAGTACCATAACACAATGAAAGCTAGAGCAAGGTTGAATAAATGACAGGCTGTTTGAAAGAGGATATTTGGGCCAGGCTTTAATAAACGGATTTGAGAAAGAGTTTTCCTGGCAGAGGGCAGAGAAAAGGGATAGTCATGAGCCTTACCTGTTACAGATACAAGGAGAAGGTCAGCAGAACTAGATCACAGCAGGCAAAGGGGAAAGAAAGCAATCAAACCCAGAGACACAGACACAACCTCCTGGATCTTATATTCCTTTAGCTACCACGAAAAATTGTCGAATCTCTTATTCCCAGTGTGATGGGATGCCAGTGGAAGATGGTGAGCAGGAGAGAACACAATCTGATTTACATTTTTAAGTAATTACTGGCTTCAGTAGGAAGAAATTATTTTAAGGTGAAGAGCAGGAGACAATTTAGGAAGCTCCTGTAGTAATTCAAGTGAGAGAGGGTGGTGGCCTGCCTTAATGTGGTCCCTAATGCGTAATGTGGAAGAGGATGAGAGGTGACCCCATATGTTTATAAGGAAAAATCAACAGTTCGCCAATTAATTCTTAGATAAGAAATAATGCATGCGTTCTATAAATTTTAAAGAAATATAGACCAAACCTCAGCATTATTCAAAAGCTTGTATAGGGATAACATGGAAGAAAGAAATAAAATGGTGACACAAGAAAGAGTGGATGATTGGAGGGGAAAAAATATATATATATATGTTTCTATATTTACAAAACATTAGATGCTATATGATGAAATAGACTAGGTTATGAGGAGTTTGCTTTTTCTTAGCTGTATTTGTAATCAGTTTTTTCTAGGAATCTAGATAAAACATTAAATTGTATGCTTAAAAATTTTACTTAAGCTAATTTTACAAATATTCCATAATCAGATCAAATATTTAAATAAAATATCTCTGAAACTTCTAGAAATCACAATTTTGACATTCATTCAGATATTCACGTATGTCTTCAAACGGAGACTAATAGCTGAGAAACAACTCTGTTTCTCTCCATACACATTCCTAGGTGCTGTTTGGGAGGTCAAAATAGTGAGATGAAAAACATTTTCAGGGAGGAATTTACAATCCTGTGTGAAATGGTTATATCAAACAATCTCATGTTTTTGATGTCAGGTATTAACTTGATTTAAATAGAATTGCAAGCATTTGTCTACATTTTCCATAAAATCTGACACCACATTCTGAATCTGTATATTTAATTACATAAATTTAATTTTGGCTGTGTTTTGAACTTTTTCTGGCACATACATGTATAACTGATATCAGACTATTGGTACCACTGTGCAGGAGATAGATCACTACTTTTACCTTAGTTGTAAGTCGAGGAGAAATATTTATATAATTCTTAGTAATTAATCTAAATAAGTAGAGCATTTTCATTGGTAAAAATTGGATATAGGGCTGATGCCTCTTTGTAACAAATAAAATACATGGCATGCTTCAATCCCAATTTTCCATTTTACCATTAATGCAAAAAAATTTAATTAAATTTTGGACCATGGAGTATTGACCATGAGAAGAAAAATATTTGAGAGTTTATATTTGTGTCTCTATTATACTTGCATATAAAATTGTAAATATTGCCATTACCATTAATAGTACATTAATTAAAATGGCATACTGTGCCAGTAAGATAAATCAAAGATCCTTTTCAAATATTAGTTGTATAGATTAACATTAACTTATACCTGCTTATTTTTTTGGAAATGTATTAGACTTTACCCAAAGTGACTTTCATGATTTACTGTTATTTAGATCTTAGAAATCAAATATATTTCTGAATCAGTTCGTGGATGCAGAAAGAACATACTGTGTTTCTAGAGAAAATAATTCATTATTTCCCAAGATTTTGTTCTTACCAGGGTAAAGGAAGTGACCTCTTATAGCTCACAGCCAAAAATTTATATATAAACAGGAGGGACCTGAGAACACCCTAGTGAAAATATATAGATGCTCAAGTGTAGCCTAATGAACAATCAAAAGTCAATAAATATTTTTAGGACCTACAGTGTTGATGGTCCTTTCCTTGACAAAGGTCTTCCTTTGGCTCAGTGACAAACTTGTCCCCTTGTTTTTGTTTTGTTTTGTTTTGTTTTTGTTTTTGTTTTGTTGTTGTTGTGTTGTTTCCCACTACTACTCAGGAGGTACTTCCTTCTCAGAGTCCTACCTCAGTCCCTCTTCCTCAACACGGCATAGACTTTACCTTCTTGTACTGCATCATGTAACTCTGGATGATCTCATTTATTCCATGGCTTTAGTTGTCATCTATGCCGTGATGAGTCCCAGAATGATATCTCCACTTTAAAATGTCAGACCTATCAGGATGCTTGGGTGGCTCAGTCGGTTAAGCATCTGCCTTTGGCTCAGGTCATGATCTGAGGGTCCTGTGTTTGAGTCCCACATTGGGTTCCATACTCAGCAGGGAGCCTGCTTCTCCCTCTGCCTGCTGCTCCCCCTGCTTGTGCTCTCTCTATCTCTCTGACAAATAAAAAAAATCAATAAATAAAATCTTTAAAAAGAATGTCAGAACTATCACCTCCACTTGCACATCACAGAAGGCACCTCAAGTTCAGCATACCTCAAACTCAAGTCTTATACTTTAACCCTGACTCACTCCTTCTCCAGTGTTCTCTGCTTCCATTTATGTCACTGCCATCCACTAAGTTTCTCATTCCACAAAACCTGGAGTTTTCTGGATAAATTCTAGAGCTAAACCACTAGACTTTGAATACCAGTTCTATTAAATGGCAATGTGACTAATGTTACTTTGAGCAAATTATTTAATATCTCTGCACTTCCCTTCTGTTATCTATGGAATTGAAATAATAATAGTACTACATCATATAGTTGGTGTGCAAAATAAACTAATTCATGTGAAACACTTCAGGTAATGACAGGTGATAACAAATGCTATATGGGTGTAAACTGTTGCTTTTATTACTATTTTTTACTTTATCTTCCTTGACCCAGAGCCTTCATTTCATATTCAGTCAACCACTTAAGTACTCCCATTTCTAACTCCAAAATATTTTCCAATTCTATTCTCTTTGTTTTCATTATCTTGACCCAATTCACCCTTATTGATATTCTAGTTGCAGATTTACTCGTATCAGTGACCTGCTTAATACTGCTTAATAGCTTCCCAATATTCTTAGGGAAAAGATGAAAATATCCAATAATATAAAAACCTTGCTATGCTCACTTCAGCAGCCCATATGCTAAAATTAGAGCGATACAGAGAAGATCGGCATACACAAGGATGACATAAATACTTTGCTGACCAACCCAGCCTAAGTCTACTGTTTTTCTTCAGTATCTATCCATCATCTGTTCCTCCCTGAGCTCTGTACTCCATGTACCTTCCAGTTCCACAAAGGAACTAAGCTTCTCCTGATAAAGTCCTAGTTATTCTTTAGGTCTTAACTTAAATGTGACTTCTTCTTGGGCATGTCCCTAAATATCCACCTCTCTTAGCAGATTTGCTCCCTGTACTCACATGGACACTATACAGTGTCCCTTCTAAGATGTTGTTACTACCATTCTACTCAAGTGATTAGTGGTGTAACTTTTTTCCCATCTGTCTCAAAGGTAAGTTCAGTGAGAAGAAGAGAATCATGCCATTGGAATATATCATTTTATCCTTACTAGCCAACACATTGCTTTACCATAGTTGATATTTAATAAATATTTATTCAGTAAAAGAATAAATGTCTGGCACTATACCCTGCTCTCATGGAGATCCTGGTTTAGTAGGGAAGTGGAGATTCAACAAAAACAAGTGTCTAGAAGCGTTAAGAAGTAGAAATACGAGTGTCACGTTGCCTACAAGGGGGACAGTCCCTAACTTCACTTGGGTTGATAAAGAAAGCCTTCATAAGAAACCTGTGTGCTTTCAGGCTGATATGAAAGGTAAGGGAGAGTTGGCTGGATGAAAGTGCTGGAGCATAAGGTGGGCAGGCTAAGGGAAGAGCACATGCAAATTCTCTGAAGCAGGAGAAAGTATAATCTGCATAGATTATCCATGAATTGGCAGCCTGTTCACGGGATGATGTAAGTTTGCCTGGAGAACCTGTCCTTGGTGACTTTGTTCCAAGCCTGGGAGGCTCTGCCAAAAACACTCTGTTCTGACCAAGACTTTGGGGACTTTTATCCATAAAAGAAAGACAAATACCATATGATTTCTCTCATACGTGGAATTTAAGGAACAAAACAAACAAACAAAGGTAAAAAGAGGGGCACCTGGATGGGTCAGTGAGTTAAGCCTCTGCCTTTGGCTCAGGTCATGGTCTCAGGGTCCTGGGATTGAGCCCTACATCGGGCTCTCTGCTTGGTAGAGAGCCTGCTTCCCCCTCCCCCTCTGCCTGCCTCTCTGCCTACTTGGGCTCTGTCAAATAAATAAATAAATAAATCTTAAAAAAAAAACAAAAACAAAGGAAAAAGAGACAAATGAAAAAATCGGACTAAACTTGTGGCTACTAGAGGGGAGGTGAGTACGGGGAATGAGTAGAATAGGTGAAGGAGATTAATAGTGCAGTCATCGTGATGAGCACTGAGTAATGCATAGAACTGTTGAATCACTCTATCATACCTGCAACTAATATGACAGTGTATCTTAACTATTCTGGGATTAAAATAAAAATTTTAAAAGACTTTTTGGCTTTCTGACACCTCTGAGATGAGAGGGGAATTCTTAGTTCACATAATAGCATATTAGGGACTCAAGATCTGATTCAATTTTATTAAAAATATTAACAGAAATAAGGAAATGTGTTGATTTTTGCTGTAAGCTTGCAGAATAAAATTCCTAGCTTATATATGCACACACATGCACATACAAAAATACACATACACACACATACACATACACACACACACAGAGAATGGCCTAAAAAAACACATACCAAAATATGATTGGACTTATGTGAAAATAGAATTATACCTTTTTACTTTATACACTTCTCTCTTGTTTGCAATTATCCATCAGTGTACCTTTGGGCATTATTTGTGTGATCAAAACTTTTAAAATATAATTAAATATAAAATGAATACAAATTAAAATACAAATAAGCAGAAATATGTATTTAATTTAACATACTTCATGTGATAAGTATGCTAAAGTATGCAAAATACATCTTTAGGTAAGAAATCATCTTATATTGATCTTGGATAGAGGTAATGTGGATCGCGAGAATGACACTAGAATTATGAGCTGATAGTTTTCTGATTTTAATTACTAATAGGTAAGCCTTGATTTTCTATGCTGATATATTTGTAGGTTTCTCTGCTTCAAGCCATCTCAATTAGCCATGCAAAGGGGTGAAAGTTCCAGGGATTTGTTTGGCAACATGTTTCTGAAAAGGCCATTTGGTGCAGCTGCCTTCCATTTGTTTCATCAGGAGACTAAGCAAAACTAAAGTAGTTCCTCATGATGAACTGACAGGGAAGTGCCAAGATCATTTTATTGTTAACGACTTGGCAGTAGGAAATGTTAAAATATTACAATCTCTCATATCTACGAGCTGAGACAAGCTTTCAGTAGATGGCTCTCAAGCTCATACGTGATTAAGATGCAACCACATGCCCTTAGCTTATATTTCGGGTCGATGGGAGGAAGATAAAGAAGTTGGATACTTTAAAATATATTAATAGTAATTTCTTAGGAAAGCTTTGCTGGTTTGAGCCAAATGCTAATCTAAGAAATTAAGCTGTCTCCATTTTGATGTTGATAAGCACAGCAATCCCCATTGATCAATGGGATTTCCATTGCATTTGGGAGAGAGGGCTCCATTTATTGAGAAATTGTGTGCCAAGTGAAATTCTGAGATAAACAACTTTATGGAAGGCAAACTGACAGTTTACCATACATTTCCAGAATTTAAAGAGCTGTTGTGGTTTGCTTTCTTTTCGTGCAAATTGTGGAATGGATGAAAGGGACACAGAGTGATGACACCAGCTAAGTCGAAACATGATGTAGACAGTTACTGCAGATGCCTTATCACAAGGTTTTGCAACACACGTGCTTCCTGCAGACTTCTTACAATTGATGTGTCTGGGCTCTTCTTCACTACGGATGCTTCCTTTGCCCATTGATGAGTGGCTATCTGCTGCGAATAGTCACCTAGAAAAGAATGTATGTTAACTGGTCAATGCAGTCTTTTTGTTTCTGTTTAATATGAAGACTGCTTTGATAATTATATAAATCATAAGGATTGAATAAGTAAATCACAGTGTTGTTAACCCTCCAGAATTATTATTACTGGTTTTTGATGGAGGGAAGTAGTGTTAGGGGAAAAAGCATATGACGCCAAATTTACCAAAACTTCAAAGTTTTAGAAGAAAAGTTGTAAAAGAGTATCTGGTTACCTATTTTGTCTATAGGATTTCGGTTTATGATGGATGTTAAGATGAACAGCGTTTGTTAATTGGCAAGATTTCCAATGATATCTGGTCTCTCTGTGTGCATAGATGCATCCTACATATTTATAAGTCAATAATGGAAAATAAAAAGGGATTCGTCATGTCAATAATTGGAGAAGAATAAATTGACAGTGGAACAAAGTATTAAATTTCAGCTTTTGTCTGCATGGATATTAAAATTAAGATCTTGTAGAAATGGCTCAAAATCTGTTTGATCTTACTCATATTCATACATACATTTGGTGTGTTAAAGTTAAACTTAATTTGAAAAAGTATTTCACTGAGTTCAAAGACAATGAAGTAAAGAACTTTTTGCTAAATATAAAAGAAAGTACATGTATTTTCATTTTGTTTCAATTTTCCCAAGTTTAATTTATTTTACAACATCAATATAGCACTTTAGGAACAATTTTTAAGAAGGAAAAGCAACTAATATTTTCACTAATGTAAAAAACAAATGAATCTACATATTTAAAAAAGTTACATGTATCAGGTCAGAATTGGTTTGTAAGTATAATTGTTTTTAACCTCCTTAGGCTGTGTATTATAAAATTAAGTATAATAAAATGTCCATACTTTTCTTCATATTTCCAAAATCTTCACACTGCATATGAGCTACATAAGGCCTTTTGTAAATGAGCAACCTTTAGAACTCACAATTCCTGAGCCAAGCTGAAACACTAAATTATTTTGTTTAAATTGTGCATGGAAACAATAAAAGACCACAAGCACTATTTTTAGTATTAGAGGACAGGGAAGGTTAAGTTGAACTTAAATAGCAAATAAAAGTTACCACAAAGGGAGCAAGCTTCTAAAATGTGAAATATCTCTAACTCTACAGTGAAAATCACATTGCTTCCATATGAATAATTTTTCCATCAACACACACTTTTTTTAAAAATTTAAATCTATAACTTTAAAAAATCCCTCAAATTCTATGTCTCTTTTATTCTTTATTTAAATAAAATTGCTGGTATCTTTCAAACTTATCATTTTATAAAATGTACAATAGTATATAAAGAGAAATAAAAAAGGTTATTCAGAGAAATTACAGATACAGCCATAACTTAACCTTAATGTGAGTTCATTGCCTGTCCATCGGGCCCAGTTTTGTTCAAGCAATTATTATACTGCTTTATTTATAGCACCCATGAGACTGTTTTGGGCAATGGGTTCTCAATAAATTACCAAAATAAAATAACAGCACAAGAACCAACCTTACTTTAAAAATAGATGCCACCAATTAGGATGGAAGGAGAATAGTTAGGTGACGAATTAAATTGCACCAATTGCCCCTGGGAAATTGATGGGACAGATTGAGAGGATCACACATCCATAAATGTGCATGGTTATTTTCCACAATTAAAATCACAAATGTTAAGGGGAACTTATAATAAAGGAGAACAGTCATTGAATCTAATTGTCCGTAATCACTGAGAAATACACAGTAGTATATTTAGTAAATGTCCTAAAGCAACACTCAGATTGCCAGGGTTGGGCTTGGGGTGGGGAGAGAGAGGGGAGGGGAGGTGAAGGGGGAGAGAGAGGGGGTATGAGAGGGAGTAGAGAGTGGGAGGGAGAGAGAGGAAGAAGAAGAGAGAAAAATGTATGAATGAGTATCAGTCCTAGGGGACTCAAAAAACCAGTGTAAAGATTCAGTATTTTATCAATTTTATGATCTTATCTAATATCATGTGCATGCACAGTCAAACACAATGGGTCATAGAGAACTTTAGAACAAAAAACTAAAATTTGAGTGACAATTAATATATAAAATATGAAAACAAAGCCTAAAATTTATGTGATATATATTACCATAACTTAGAAAAGTTGTAAAGCCAGTTCTGATTTTTAAGAGGCTTTTAGAAATAGCAAGTATACTTTGCAAATTATACTGAAAGTTTGGATTAAGGAGAGTTTCATATGATGTCTTTCATAATTAAGACTAACAGATGCTTAAGATTTTGGAATGATTCATAAAATTCTGATTTTTTTCTTTAGTGGGGTAAGTCCATGTCGTACTATTGACAATTTCTTGTCATCTTGCATACAATTCCAGAGTCAGTTCTTCTTGCTTGGATAAGATTTTAAGGTCCAAAATGATAACACCAGCATCACGATAGCAGATTTTTCTCCAATTTCTGTTTATCTTTCCCATGTATTTTTTTTCTCTTCAACTCCATAAAGACAGTACTTAGGTAATGTTGGCTCCTGGGATTTAAAACTAAAAATAACTGACTAATATGCTACTGCCATGGCAAAAGAATTCTTCTGTGAATATGAATAAAGAAGTTATAACATCAGTGGACAGAGTAACTTTATGTATTGTTATCATGTGTATATAATTAGAAATGGACATAAGCATGTGCACAAATAGACAGATACAAGTCTTTCTTTGTACTGATATTTTGGGTGTCAGATATAGGCCTTTAAGAATGTGTTTGGTGAATATAATTGTTGTAGAGTGATGTAATTAGTCTTTGATGAGCCCTGACCCATAGTAGAGCTGCTTCATGTGGGGGCACCACACAGCGAGCCGCTCCTCTGCTCTCCATGTTTACAAGAGCTTCTCTTGAGTAAATCTGGGAAGTACGCTTTGGCCAGCGAGTTCATTGTTTTAAGGTGATGACTCCACTTAGAAAACTCTTCTCCCTCTAAGTGTCTCTATTGCCAACTCTCTCATTTCCCAAAAGTGAGTACCGGCATCTTACCTTCTAGTTCAACTTGGATCCTCCTTGTCTTCTCCTACCCTCACCTGCCTTTCCAAGCCCTTTTACCTAATTCTTTATTTTTCCTATTTTTTTCATCATTCATCCTTTTCAAATACACCCTTTATTTAATTTAGCTATGTATTATATGTTTTTTTTTTTTTTTTTGGTGTTGGGTTTTTTTGTTTGTTTGTTTGTTTGTTTTTGTTTGTTTGTTTTTTTAATCTCCCTCCTTTAGGAGAGGACTGTTCCTTGTTCATCCTTGTATTCCAAAATACTTAGGAGAAAAAGCTGGACTATAATAGTACAATAGGTACTCATTAATATTGTTTGAATGAATGGACAAAAAATATAAAAATCTACGTACATTTTAAAAATTGCTTACTAGTTGGGAAAGAAAATTACTTTATATGCTTAGATCTTTAACGAGATTTGCTTTTGTCTTGACATGTGCTTTCATAACTATGTGGTCCGCTATTACGGTGTTAAGGAAAATACACTTTAAAAAAGTTGATTTAGTCATTTTGACTGTGCTGTACCATATTATTTTAAAACAAAAACAAAAAGCACTTTGGGGTACTCTTACTCTTTTGTCTTGGTTTGGTTTTAATTTTTCTTTCCTGTGTTCAGCCCCTTTACACTGAATAACCATTCTCAGTTAAACAATCCCACAGCATCCCCTTAGAGTCACAGAGGTGCCGTAGCATTCTCTGTAAAATGAAAGCTCAGTTAAAGACACAACTTTCTTTTATGGTGCGATTTGTTTGCTCTTAGGCTGGATCGCTCTCTTTGCCATTTGCTTTCCTCAATTGAGCAATTTATGACGGATTTTTAAGGCCTACTGTCCATTACAAACAGGAGGTTTTAAAAACTCCATCATCATCATAAGCTTAATGAGTAAATGGCTGAAAGCTCTGAAGCTTGGTGGGGGGGTGTGCCGCGGTCTGACTCCGACAGCCAGCTTGCTGTTGCTGTAATTAATAATGAAATGTTACATCTCCTGCTTTTTATGTGGATACAGGGAAAGTGACAGGGATTATGGAGAGAAATAAATTTACATCATAGCTTTATAAAACATCTATAGCTTTAGAGACTCAAGACATACAAAATTACTGTAAGATGACAATTTCCAAAGAAAGTAGTTACAAAAATATTTAAAGCTCTAGGCTGAAGAATCAGGACATTGTAAGAATTTAAAAGAGAGAGAGAGAGAGAGAAGACACTTTCTTTTCTCTTGTCCCTCCTTTCCTGCTGCTTAATTTTTTTTTCTATCTAGCTGCTTGTAAAAAGATCAAAGATATATCTAACTTGTCTTCCTGAGCGAATCTATTTCAGTCAATGTCACAGCCCACTCAATGTCACAGCTCACTCATTTTCCAACAGTGACAAAAGTTCCTATCACACTCCTCTTCTCAGCAATTCTGTTGGGTCCCCCAACTGCTCTCCCTTCATTTTAGAAAATATTTTTTTGCAGCAAGGATGAGCTGTGGGGTTCTCTGAATGAGTCCTCCACAGTGAAACCCAAGCCATTGACTGTTAGTCATGTTTATGGCAAGCTAATAGTCCATGGGTCAACATTTGTAGCCTTACTCTTCCTCCAAAGTAGTGCATCTGGACACTGCTTTCTCTGCATGTTAGAAGCAGTATGTGGAATCCTGCCATCTTCCTGTTCATGAAATCTGAAGGTGCCACAATGTCAAATTGGTCAAGCCAACTTTGTGAGTCATTGGAAATTAACTGCAGGCTCCTACAATAAGACCAAGGGTTATGTGAAGTTAAGGAAATCAGATAATACTAGCTCTATATAATTATTTCTTTTTTTAGCATTTTTTATTGTTATTAAGTTCAATTAGCCAAGGTATAGTACATCATAGTTTTTTTTATATAATGTTCAATGATTCATCTGTTCAATGCAACACCCAGTGCTATATAATTATTTCTATATTTGAATATTCTTTCTTAGTTTTCCTTGTATAAACTGTCACACTGTTGACGTATCTATTCAGGAAGTGATTGTCCTCATCATAAGTCAGTCTTCCATTTCAAATCAATCTGAAAACCTTACCTGTGGATATGAATAATTGAAATTAACTATCTAGTTAATCAATATATTAACGATTAACAATTGGTAATTAACAAAATTTAACATAGTTAATTAACATTCTTTTGATATAACAGGATATTGTTAAAATAATTAAAAATATTTTATGCTGAATTAAATAATCTGATTGATTAGGCAGACTAGTATGCTTTATTTTCCTTGTTTTAATTATTGACATGGGCATACATTTAGTTATACGTATGTGCAGAGATACTCATGTATAAACCCTGCAATGGACTGAATATTGTTTTCCCCAAAAAATCATATGTTGAAACCCTAATCCCCAATATGATGGTATTTGAAGATGGGGCATTTGTGAATGCACGATGTCATCAAGATGGGAGTCCCCATGAATGACTCTTATAGGAAGAGACAAGAGTTCTCCCTTTCCCTCTGGAAGGACAATGCCAGAAGACAGTGGTCTATCAATTAGTAAGTGAGCCCTCACCAGATACCGTGTCTGCAAGTGCCTTGATCTTGGACTTCCCAACCTCCAGAATTATGAGAAATAGACGTTTGTTGCTTAAGCAACTCAGTCTTTGGTATTTTTGATATGGCAGCCCAAACAGAGTAAGATAATCCCATATAATATGAATAATTTAACACTTTTATTAATTCAAATCAAATCATCTCTTTTCTGTTAAATATTGTAATTATGGATAATTTCATGTATAGGAATTGCCTCTGTTCTAATGATGGAATTTATACATTATTATTTTATTTAGGATTTACTGGTTAAAAATCCATAAAAAAAGTTAAGAACTAGCTTAGAGTATGTAGCTAAAAATACTTAATTTGGACTGAATTACAAATAAGAGTCTGTTTTACCTCCTCTGCCTCATAGGTTGTAATTTATCTTAACTAGTTTCTGAAGTGTCAAAAGTGCCAAAATTTTCCCATAAATTTCTGAAGTGGATTTAGGGCAATGTATGAGCTACAACTTGAAATTGATAGATACAAGAATTCACTAATGATCACTCTTTCCTGTCTAACTAAACCATATTTCTCCCAAGATAATCTTGCCAAATTATATATGATCAAAGATACATTCAAAATTTCCTTTGAAGACCCCAATAACTTCTACTTACAAGATATTAGTGAAAATGAAGAAGCCCCCTCAGAAATATTAAATAACCAAAATCCTTTCACCCATTTCTTATGAATCTGCAGAACAACTTTATATTGAATATTATCACTCCCAGGGCACCTGGGTGGCTCAGTGGGTTAAAGCCTCTGCCTTCGGCTCAGGTTATGATCCCAGGGTCCTGGGATCGAGCCCCGAGTCGGGCTCTCTGCTCAGCAGGGAGTCTGCTTTCCCCGCTCTCTCTCTGTCTGCCTCTCTGTCTACTTGTGATCTCTGTATGTCAAATAAATAAATAAAATCTTAAAAAAAAATGTTATCACTCTCTAGGTCTGTAGGCCAAATTTCAGTATGTGTGTTTGGGATGATCATCGAAGTATTCAAATGCATACCATTATTTCAGAAATCTATAGATTTTGAAAATGAGATAGAATATTTCCTGGGAAAAATATTTGTTTTTAGAAGGGAACTTGTGATAAGTGAAGATAAAACATATTTGATCAATACCATAGAGCCTTTGAGCAAAGCACGGAGCATTGAAATATAAGCAGGCAATCTGAGGCAATTCCAAATCTGTGGAATTTGGTTTAAGTGGTAGGAATTTAATTGGAAGGAATCCTTCACCTGAGTTGCACAGCTACGTTCAATGAAAGGCCACGTGTAACCATATAGCCCAAATACCTGCCGCTCTCCCTCTTCTTCAGTGGTTTCCTTCTTTCAGAGTGTTTGAGGAAAAAGACTGTTGCCTGGACCAAGGCTTACTTTTCCATTTTTCTTGTATTGGATTCCACGTGCCAGTCCTCCCTGGGGCTTTGCTTCTTTGACCTGGTTTGTTATCTGGAACTTCTTCGCTACTATTTGCCTTAAACAGCTACTGTCTGCTGCCTCCCTCCTGTTGTCCTCACTGAGTTTGTGGATTTTCCTCCCCTGTTTATGTACAATACCTCTTTGCACAAGGCTGCTGTGTTTCAGAGGTCACTGAAGTCTGGGAAATAAAAATAAGCCAGAATCGAAACCACTTGAAAATGAAAGGATCATGTCGACACCACATTAAAATCACTTCATGGCTGTACCCTATTTCCTAGGTTTAGCACCCTGTTTGCAGGTCTGTCCCCCAAGATCCCTTTTCTCTCTCCCATTTCAGAAAATTTTACCTTCTCCCTTCAGATGATTTCCTTCTTTATTTCTCTCCTCCCAACCAAACTGTCAGATGCCTCTAGTGGGGGCTTTGAGACTCAACAATCCAGTGGGGTTGTAACACTTCCAATCAAGGTCTTCAATATGTGTGTGAATATGTGTGTGCCTTTCTATCTATTCATCCTTCCATCCATCCATCTATCTATCTAGATGTGTTGATTGAAGCAGTAGTGTAAGGAAAGTTTTTGAAGGCAACATACCCTACAAATATTTTGCAGGCAGGTCCACCATGGAGATAAACGTTTTGCATTTTTGTAAAGAATGGTTTAAATTCTCTTTTCCATAGCTTTTTGCCACCTCATTATGCCCATCTCTCCTTATGAAAAAGGGGTAGTTTACAATGCCTTTCGAAATAACCCAAATTCCCCACTGCTATCGTAGAGAACCAGTAAAGGATCCGGGGTTTCAGTGTTTCTTGACAGTGGGCCAGATCTTCTCCTCCGGAAGGACTTGTCACCCAATAAATATTTTTGTAAGTTGAAAGGAATCAGTAGATGGATTCCTCTTTCCTTGGGTCTGAAAAATCTGAGGGTGCTTCTTTTAGTTACATGAGACAGATGGAAAAATACTCCCACATGCTGCCATAGAAATAGTCCCTTACAAGTGAAATTTGGCCGCTGAAAGTGTGTGCATGGATGAGAGAAAAGAGCCAGGCTCAAGATCTTTCTTTCTCACCAAGGAAGCAGGTGACCTAGAAGAGTAGGAGTAGAGCCCTTTAATCACTCAGGAGAGGAATCTTGCCATTCAGGTTCTAAAATCCTATGACCATTTTGAGACAGGCAAGTGGAAGGTAAACTGCTGATACGAACAATGGAAACCAGTGTGTCCTAAACCATCAACTCTCTACATGTTGGGTCAGGACTCTAATCAGGGCTACGCAATTAGTTGTCTGAAGAGTTTACATGCCTAATTCTTGATGAAATGTTCTGTACGTATATATATGTGGTAGTGGCATCTAACAAATTGGAAAGCTAATATCCCATCTAAATATATTAGCCAATTCTGGGCTTCGGATGCTTGCTGTTCCAGTTTTCTCAGAGAGAGTGGATATTTTTTAACTTTCATATACAGGCTCTCAGAACATGTATCTACACAGAGATTTGTGTGAGAATATTCATAGTAGCTCTATTGACATTAGCCCCAAAGTAGAAAACCCGCAAATAGCCATCAACAATGGAATGAATAAATTGGATAAAATGGACTAATTAAATGGATATTATTCCTGCAGTGAAATACATTCATAAATAACAAGGAACTAATGATTCATAAACTCAGCGACATAGATCAATTTCACGAGCATTTGCTGAGAAAAAGAAACCAGAAACAACTAATACTTATGATGTTGCTTATATATAATTTAGAGAAGATAAATCTTATCTATAGCAATGGAATCTAGGTCAGTGGTTGCCTGTGGTCAGGGACTGGGACATGAGGGCACAAGGGAACTTTTTTCAGTGATAGAAATATTCTTTATCTTAATTGTAGAAGTCTTTACTAGGTAGTAGACATTTTTGAAACTCATGAAACTATATAATTAAATATAAAGTTTAATGTATGTGAATTATACCACACTGAATTTTTTTTAAATTAAAACCAAACATTAACTTGAATTTTTAAAGACAGACATGGAGGGATTTATATTTATATATAAGTCTACTAACCCTCAGTGATGTCTAGTGGGATCTGGGATTAAAACCTAAGTTTTTGAGTGCAAAAACATTTTCCCTTGGATGAAAAAATAAAAATAAACAAAAGTTTTATTTTTAAGCTCTCATCCTACCATTTTTGCTTTTTCTGTGTAAATTTCTTGAGATGATAGTTAACATGTATTACGTCTACTTCCAGAATTCATCCCATCTCTTGCATTCTAACATCCATTTCTACTTTTTTATTGAAACTTATTCCAAGAAAAAAGTCACTATGAAGCCAGCATCTCCAAATTTCCTCAACTTTCTCAGTAATTGCTTGTATTTTTTTTCAAAGATTTTATTTACTTATTTATTAAAGAGAGAGGGAAAGAGAGCACAAGCAGGGAGAGCAGCAGAGGGAGAGGGAGTAATAGCTCCCCACTGAGCAGGGAGTCCAACACGGGACTTGATCCCACGACCCTGGGATCAGACCTGGGCTGAAGACAGACGCTTAACTGACTGAGCCACCCAGGCAACCCCACTTTTGTTTTTTTCATTGTTGTTCTTGTTTTGTTTTGTCTCCTCACACCCTCTTCTACTCTTGACTGAAAATGTCAGGTTCAGAACTTCAGATTTCTGATTCCTTCGACTGTCTGGGATCGCCTTTTCATGATACTTTTGTTTGACTCCTCCATGAATCCAAGCTTCTACCAAAGGTTTCTGTCTCACGTTCTTTTCACTTACTTCTGTGCTAATGCTTTCTATTTATCTCTGGCCTTTTCATGAGGTCATCCAACTGATAGAACGTGGTATCTTGGGGTACCTGGGTGGCTCAGTGGGTTAAAGCCTCTGCCTTCAGCTCAGGTCATAATCCCAGGGTCCTGGGATTGAGCCTCACATCGGGTTCTCTTGCTCAGCATGGAGCCTGCTTCCTCCTCTCTCTGCCTGCCTCTATGCCTAATTGTGATCTTTGTCTGTCAAATAAATAAATAAAATCTTAAAAAAAAAAAAAAAAAGAATGTGGTGTCTTGACATTGTCCCACAAACTCACCAGATCTCAGATGTAACGGACTGTATCTTCTACCCAAGACGTTTGGAACCTTAGGTTTCATCTTCAGCATATTACCCGATGCCTCCTCCCTTGTATCACATCACTCATTTTAGTGAAATCTTAGTATATTTCCTTGAATATATCTCTCATGTCCGTCATATATCTGTAATCATTCTGATACATTGTATTCATGATTAGTCTTAATCATTATAATAGTGCTCCACTTTTCTCTAATTTATCCTACACATTGCTGCTAGGTAGTAATACCACAAAAGCACAGCTCAGATTACATCTCTTATCTGCTTGCCAGTTTTCAAAGGCTATGGGATTTTTTTTTTCTTTTTTTAAGATCTTATTTATTTGAGAGAGAGACAGAGCATGAGAGTGGGGAAGGGCAAAGGGAGAGGCAAATTCCCTACAGAGCAGGGAGCCAGACTGGGGGCTCAATTCCAGGATCCTGGGATTACGATCTGAGCCAAAGGCAGATGCTTAACTGACGGAGCCATCCAAGTGCCCCTCAATGGCTACCAGAAAATCTAATTTAAATCAAACAAAAGCAGCTAAATGAATATTTTTTGAGAACTGGAAAACACTGTGCATGCCCCCAAAGGCCAGGAATGGATAGGTAATAAAACATGCCCAGTGTCCTCATCCTAAAATTCAAAGACCTTCTGATTTTCATTTCAACCAGCACTTTTATCAATTTTATTTCTCACAGATAATTTTCCAGGCGCACTTTGAAATAAGCCCTTTGAGATAATTTTGCCTGAAGCTTACCCGAATTTGTAGTTTTCTAGGATTTTTGTTACTACCAGGAATGATAAGATTCACCAAAAGCATAAAAATTATGTGTGATTTGTAGAGTGTTTAATGTAGGCCATTCTGCCTAGTATTTTGCACACATGACTGCATTTCACCTTCACAGCAGTTCTGTGAGGTTGGATTTGTTATGTCCATTTCACAGATGCGGATACGGAAGCTCGGAAGTGTTACATAACCTGTTTTGATCACACAAGTAGTAAAAGCCAGCCAGTCTGGCACACACAAATTCTTGACACTTCTCCCTTCGATACACTGCCTTCTATTCTGTCCTCCTTTCCAGCTTTGCCTATATATATATATGATTCATATATAATTCATTCATATCGATCATATGATTCATTCCTCTTAGAACTTTGTTACAAATCTTTGTTCCCTCCAAGTTGGAAGTTATGACTCCTTATGGTCTCAAGATTTTACAATGTAAAGTTTTTTGTCACTTGTCACTTAGAGCTTACATTCTCAACATTTGTGCACAGGTTGCTTTCTCTACAGCATGCTAACTAACAATCTGAGGACAAAAATGATGCCTTGTGTATCTCAACATTCATCTTTACACAGAGAATATAGTCAATATAAGATAACCAGATGTGCAGATATGAATACTTCTGACTTCCTAACAGCATACTTCAGAAAACTTAGTTTAGAAAAAAAGTAAAAAGCAGTCTTAACTGCTTTGGTTCAAAAGTAATTCTTATTTGTAAGAATTAACGCCTCCTGTAAATTTCAAGGACTGTGGTTCTGATGAGATAGAGGGAGAAGTCAGGAAAATTCCTCAGTAAGAATTTATCTTGGAGTAACATATAATTTTAGAAAATACTACTGCATTTCATTTCTATTGTTTATCTTTTATCCTAATATTAAAGTTATGTTTATGGTGAAGACTATTTATTGGAAGACATATTTGTTTATCCTGAAGGATCATGTGTTAAATATGATTGGTGACACCTTTCCCTTTTTGTCATTTGTGTGGCATAAGAAAGATTTTGTTTTTAAATGTATGAAGTAATATCTGTGTTTAACAAAAATAACTTCATGTCCTATAAGTAGGAAAGAAAGAAAGGAAGGGAAATCAAAGGAAAAGAGAGGAAAGGAAGGGAATGGAGAGGAGAGTAGGGGAGGTGAGGAGAAGGGAGGGGAAGGGAAAGAAGAGGAGAGGAGAGGAGAGAAAAGGAGAGGAAACAGGAAGGAAAGGGAGGGGAGAAGGAAGGAAGGAAGGAAGGAAGGAAGGAAGGAAGGAAGGAAAAGCCGGGTGGACCATTCTCATAGAATTACATTTTGCTTGGATGACAATCATTAAAAAGTCTCTTCACTATGTAAATTTGTCAACTTAAGAATAGACTGCATTATCTTACTGAGTTTTATCATGCATTCTCAGCATCTATTAAAGTTCAACCTCCACCTTGCCCTTTTCCTCTTCTAATTGGCAGTGGGCAAATAATTTCTGGTCAAGATCAAGAGCTCATCTGCCCATCTAACCCTGAACATCAATCCAACAAAAGAGCAGATCCCATTAGCATCAGACTTGTGACTAATAAATGCAAAGGTCCAGTGGAGAGCAATAATGCACTTTGGCTCTTCCATCAATCTCCGGCACCTTAGAAACTAAGTGTAATGAACAGTAGGTCGTAACCTATCGCTTTCATAAAATGTCCCAGTAGGGATACCATATTATGCATACAAAATGGTAATGTCAGGTCATTGTATGAGACATTTTTAGAGTCAGTGTCACTGCATATCTGATTCTAGTAAACCAAGATTCAGACATGGAATGGCTGCTTGCATTACCTTCATAATATCTCATTTAAAGCTATTCCCTGGGTTGCATATAATACTGCTGCCTTCTGTTCAAAGAGCAGTGATGGCATAACCCACAAAACATAGGACATCATCCTCAGATAATATAAAATTTACCAGTTCTAAGACTAATTTGCAGAATCATGGATTCTTAAGGTGTATGAATGAATTTGAAGTTTTAGAGTGCATGGAAATTGTGAAGACATGAATATTGCTCAACTTTATGGTCCTAAGGGAAGAAAAATTAGGTTATAGTTAATGTTCTGTGGTTCAAAATACATTAAAGTCACCCTTGGGTTTCTTTTTTGAATACGGTTTCTCTCCCACAATGCTTTTCCATTTAATTATTTCTTTCTCACCTACTTTCTTCTTTCATTTATTTCTTAACATCTTTCTCCCTTTTTGTAGTATCCCCTTTACAAGTGCTTATTTGAAAAAGCACAGTATAGTTGCTTTTGATAAGCTTAGAAAGAATCTCTATGGAGTGTTATGAATATGCAGTACCCCTACCCACATACACACATTTTGAGAATTTTTATCCTTCCCTATAAAATTAGCCAGAAGTCCCTCTTTTAACACATGTTCTTTTGTTCTTTCTTTGTTTGATTGGATTTTGTTTTTCCCTTGGCACATCTTTTAACACTGGAATGAATCAATGTGTAGGCAACATTAGGCAACCTGTTTAATAGCCTTTTTATATTGCACTGGGGATAATAACAGAAAATGGTCATTTTCTTAAGATCTTGACAATTAGCCATTTGGCACTTCTAAAGCCTGTAACCAGTCTTTCTGATGCATTTACCACTTCTGCAAGTGGCTGGGGCAGAGATGGGGTGAGGCTGAAGAAATGAGAGACTATGCAACTATATTCACTAATAGAATAATTGCCCACTTTATGAACAGAATGAATTCTGGAAGTGTGTCAAGGATACGCAAGAAATACTGAATAGCAAAGAGGTTGAAATTTATAAAGTGCAACCAATTTTTCTTACTATTTATTGCTTTTTCTATTTTACTCAAAATAGAAGCAAACTATTTATAGGCAAGATAAACTGGATGATTTCAACATAACTTGCACAACCTTGAGAAATGTAGACTGATGTCCTTCACAGGAGGTATAGAATTTCTGCCATTCTTTTAATCTCAAACCAAAGACAGATGTGATGCAGCCAGTAGCTTTTTCTTAGTGCCTCATAATACCTAATGGTAGAAAGTAGGTGCAGAGTAGAGCACATTAGTTTTTATGTCTCTACAGGATGGAAGGGCCACTTAGAGAGCTGATGGCTCCAGGTTTCCTTTAATACAATCTAGTGTCCCTGCAACCTGCATGGAGGAATGCATTTCCCTAAGTGCTTCACTTTGCACCAAGGAGCAACTTGAAATTTTTGGAGAATGAAATCCATTATTTTAATATAGAGAAATAAGTGTCTACTTTTATATACTCAGTTCTATGCATACTTTAATTCTAGACAAGCTTTATTAAAATGTGAATTCTGGAAAATGATAATATAAAAGCAGCCCATACAATCTGTTTCTCAGAAATAGAATTAATTGAACAACAGTTGCATTTTTGGTTTGTTGTTATTGTTGTTTTTGTTTTTAATTGCAATGAGAGCTGAAATGAGGGAAGTCCAAATTCTCGGAGTAAAATTCAAGAAGTATCATCCAGACCCGGTATAATCTTAGGATCATTTAAAAGAGGGTTCAAGAAATCAATGCAGGCCTTCTCCTTGCAGAGAGGGATACAGTTTGGCAAAAATGAGAAGAACTCTTATAAACACTGATGTTCTTGAACTGGGGAGGGGGGTGAGGCGTGCTGGCAAAGAGGTGATGGTCAGGGATGGTTTACCTGGAACTCATTTCAGCATGAATACAGAGGAGCCTCCATTCCAGGACAGAAAAGTGATGGAGATCCTCACAGAAATTGTTAGTAGAGGGGTCCCTCGGTGGCTCAGTTGGTTAAGCATCTGCCTTTGGCTCAGGTCATGATCCCAGTGTCCTGGGAATGAGTCCCGCATCAGGCTCCCTGCTCAGTGGGGAGCCGTTTCTCCCTCTTCCCACCGCTCCCCTCTGCTCATGTGTGCCCACTCTCTCTTTCTGACAAATAAATAAATAAAATCTTTGAAAAAAAAAAAAGAAATTGTTAGTAGAAATTGAATAAAGTCTAAGATAAGTCACTGATTCTGGTGGGACAAAAATCAACGAAGAAATGGCTGAACAGGGCAAAACCAAACCAAACCAAATCAAAACAGACAAAAATAGTATGGCTATATCAAAATTCAAATCTTGAAAATATAAACAGTTTAAAAAATTACCCACACATCTGGAAGCAACTAGAAATACAAACCTCCCACAGAAACATTCAAGATTTTAAACATTTAAATTTTAAATTTAAACATTTAACCCTTTTAAATGTATTTTTATTTTTATTTGGCTTTGCCTTAATTTTTTTTTTTCCATTTGGAGAGAAAAAATACAGTAGTAAAATTGCTAATGATGCCATTGCAGGGCCACATCTTAGTTACCCCCCTAGCTGAAGATCAGAATAAATATCTCAGAACAGGTTGTTCTGAGGGGAATTGTCCCACAGCGCCTACAGTGATAAGGAGGGAATACAAAGAGAATGTCCCTTCTGTGAGCAAAGAACAGGCTTACATAGAACTTGAACCAAGTAAAGATCACACTCAGGGGAAGATGACTTCTAAAAAGAACTATAGAGAAGAGAATCTATATGTTAACTAACTAAATAGAAACAAAGGAGAAAAGCAGCATAGCAATAAAAAAGAAGACAGAGTCTGTTTTTTAAGAACACATTCTAGAAAGCCAGAGAAAATTTTGCCAATTTTTGCTTGCAATAACATCAAATAAAATATGAAAACCATGGATAAAGAGATCAAAGTTTAGAAGGAGAGTGTAATGAGATGGCAAGGGTATGTATGAATATAAAGAGGTAAATTGGTGATAAGTTCAAATTATTGCAAAACTTAAAACATCTGAAGAAATCAAGGGACATAAGGTAGCTTATTGTTTAAATGCTTCTGTTTGGCATAAAAGAAAGTGGCATTCAGATACTAAGTCTCCCATTTATTCCAGATTACAGAAACTTTCTAAATATTCATATCCTCATCTTTAAAATTAGGATGATAAGAGAACGTCATTCAATGGGTGCGCTGTGGATTAATTTACTGCATGAAAATCTCTTAACACAGGGCAAGAAACAAAAGCAATGCATTTTTTTTTAATTTAAAGAACTTTGGGGCTTTGCATTTTAATTAAGCATTTAATTTTTAAGAGCAGTTATGGGTTCACATCAGAACTGAGGGGAAGGTACAGAGATTTCCCATTTACTCCCCTCCCCCACACATGCGTGGCCTCTCCCATGATCAACATCTCCAACTGAAGTGGTGTATTTGTTACACTTAATAAACCTCTGGTGACACATTGTTATCAGCGAACGTCCATAGTTTACCTTTTGCTGTGAGCTTGGTGTTATGAGTCCTCTGAGTTTGGACAAATGTATAATGACATGTATCCTTCATTATAGTATCATACAGCATATTTTCACTGCCCTAAAAATACTCTGTGCTCATCTATTCATCCCTCCCCACCCCCTAACACCAGCAACCACTGATCTTTTTAATATCTCCATCGTTTTGATTTTTCCAGTATCTAATATAGTTGAAATCATATAGTAAGTGACATTTTCAGATTGGAATCTTCTACTAAGAAATATGAATTTAAGTTTCCTCCATGCCTTTTTATGGCATGATAGTGACTCTCTTTTTGGTGCTGAATAATATTCCATTGTCTCTTTGCCACAATTTAGTTATCCATTCATTTAATGAATGACATTTGCATTATTCCCAATATTTAGTAATTATGAGCCAAGCTGCTATAAACATCCATGAGTGGGTCTCTGTTTGGGCATAAATCTTCAGCTCCTTTGGGTAAACATCAAGAAACACAATTGTTGAAGATCTGATAAGAATATGTTTAGATTAGTAAGAAATTGCCAAACTTGCACATTTTTTTTTACATCCTGCCACCAGTGAATGAGAATTTCTGTTGTTCCACATCCTCATCAATATTTGATGTTGTCAGTGTTCTGGACTGTGGCCATTTTAATAGTGGCATAGTAGTATCTCATTGTCATATGATGACATATGATGTAGGATAATGTTGGCTTTATTGAATGAGTTAGGTAGTATTCCTTAAGCTTACATCCTCTGAAAGATTGGAGAAAATTAATAATTCCTTCTTTAAAGTTTTAGTAGAGTTCACTAGCGAAGCCATCTAGGCCTGATGGTTTCTGTTTTAGAAGGTTATTAATTACTGATTGAATTTCTAATAGATACAGGTCTACTCAGATTGTCTATTTCTTCTTGCATGAGTTTTAGCACATTGTGTGCTTCAAGGAATTGGTCCATTTCTTCTAGATTATTGAATTTGTGGGCATAGAGTGTTCATAGTATTTCTTTATTATCTTACGAATGTCCATGGAATCTGTAGCTATGTTTCCTCTTTGATTTCTGGTATTAATTATTTGTGTTCTCCTTTTTTTTTTCTTAGTTACCCAGGCTAGAGGCTTACTAATCTTGATTTTTTTCCCAAAGAACTAGATATTGGTTGCAATGGTTTTCTGTATTGATTTCCTGATTTCAGTTTATTTATTTCTTTTTTAAGTTTTATTATTTTTTCTTATCTGTTTAATTTGGATTTAATTTACTCTTCTTTTTCTAGTTCCCTAGGGTAGAAACATAGATAACTAATTTTAGATTTTTCTTCTTTTCTAACATAGGCATTCAGTGCCATCAATTTCCTTCTAAGCACTGGTTTTGCTGCATTCCACACATTTTAAAAGGTTGTGTTTTAATTTTCCTGTATTTCAAAGTATTTTTAAAATGTCTCATAATTGTTTCTCTGACCCATGTGTTATTCAGGAGTGTGTTCAGTCTCCACTTATTTTGGGATTTTCCACCAGTTTTTAATCTGTTAACTGAGTTCTAATTTTTCCATTGTTGTCTGAGAACAGACATTTTATGATTTCTATTCCTTTAAATTTACTAAGGTGTTTCATGGCCCAGGACATAGGTCCATCTTGTTAAATGTTCTATGCCAGCTTAGGAAGAATGTATATTCTGCTGTTCTTGATGAAAGAGTCACTGTTGTGTCCAGGGGACTGATGTTGTTGATGACATCAAGCACCTTATAGTAACAAACTAAATTTAATTTCTCCTTCCATCACTTGTATCACTATTATCCTTTATTTCCCATGTAAACATAATAAAATCCATTCTTGGTAATTTTATTTTGAACAAAGTGCTATCTTTTAGCTCAGTTAAGAAAAATAAAAGTTTTTGATTTACCTTCATGTCTTTAATGCTCTTCCTTACTTTATGTAGTTCTGAATTTCTGAAATTTTTTTCCCTTTTCCCTAAAGAACTTCTTTTAACATTTCTTGCAAGATAGGACTACTGGCAACAGATTCCCTCCATTTTTTGTTTTTCTGAGAAATTTCTTAATTTTTCTTCACTTTTGAAAGAAAATTTTACAGGGTGCAGAATTTTAGGTAGGTGAGTTATTTTCTCTTAAAACTAAATATTCCACTTCACTCTTCATTCTGACCTTCCTGGACCTGATGTTTAGTATCTGACATTAATTTGGGAAAATATTTAGTCATTCTTTCTTCAAATATTTCTTCTGTTTCTCTTTCTCTTTCTTTTCCCTTTGGTATCCCCATGACATGTGTGTTATACCTTTCGTAGTTTTCTCATAGTCCTTGGATATTCTCTTCTATTTTTTTTTTTTTTTTTTTTGGTCTTTCTTTGTTTTGCTCTTCAGTTCTAAGATTCTATTGATATATATGCTCTAACTCAAGAGTCTCTTTTCTCAGCCATGTCCAGTCTACTAATGAGCCCATCAAGGGTAATCCTTATATCTGCCTTATCTGTTTTTGGTTTTGGTTTCGGTTTTATCTCTAGCATTTATTTTTCCTTCTTTTTAAAGAATTTCTGTTTCTCTGCTTACATCTCCCTCCTGTTCTTACATGCTGTTTACTTTATTCATTAGACTCCTTTGCATTTTAAACATAGTTTTAAATTCCCAATCCAGTAATTTCAACGTCCTTGCCATGTCTTATTCTGTACTTACTCTGTCTCATCAAATTGTGTTTTTTTTGCCACTTGGCTGACTTGTAATATTTTCTTGAGAGCCAGAGATGAGGTGCTAGATGAAAGGAACTGCTATAAATAGACTTTTAGTAATGTGCTGCTTAGGTGGGAGTGTGACGGGGGGAAGAAGCACTCTATAGTCCTCTGATTAGGTCTCAGTCTTTTAGTGAGCCTATGTCTCTGGACTGTGAACTTCACAAATGTTTCTCAATTTTTTCCTCCCCTTAGAAGGCACTGGATGGCTAGAGTAGACACATGGAGGACCAGAGCCAGCTGGAGTTGAGTAATTCCCTTTCCCATGTAAGTTAGACTCTGATAATATCCCAGTAGATTAAGCTCTGGTGTTTCCTCTGAGGACAGATGTTTCTTAAGAAGAACCCAGTATGCTGGCATATTTTTAAATTGTTCCTCTTCCCTTTCCCCTGCTGGAGTTCTGAGGGGATTTTTCTTAGATATTTTCTGTGGGAAACTGGTGATGCTCCCGAAGGTAAATGTCACAATATTGTGTGGGGACTCTATGCCCTTTGAAGGTTTTACCTCTCAGGCTTGTCCATCCTGAGACGCCATAGTTAGTCAATTACTGTTCAGGTTTTCCTACCCTGGACTGTTTCCTGGTAAGCTGTGACTCCCTGTATTCACCTGTCTGTCTCTCCAGTCTTGTGGGAGCAGTTTGCTCTGTGTCCTCTCAGATTTTATGGATCCAGGAAGAGTTCTGGATTTTTCAGCCTGTTCATTTCTTTACTTGTTGTTAGGACAGGGTGGTGGCTTCCAAGCTCCTTGCTTAAGGAATCAGAAACCAGAAGTCTTTTTCCCCCAAATTTATAAATCGTGTAAAGAAAAATCAATCATTTTCATGCCCAATAAACATTAAACCTGAGATATCTCAATGAATTTTTATTCCAGTCATAAATGGAAAAGTGTGTGCCTCGGACAGGGGGAGGCAACCCAAAATATAAAGTCTGAATTCTCAGTCTGGGATTAAGTGAAATGTAAACTCAGTATTTTGCTGTGATAATTTTATAATTTTATGATAATTGCCACCTCGATAATAGAATTATATATAATATATTTGCTAGTCAATTAACAAAATATTTTCAAGCAGTTTTCTGTCCCTAAATACCTTTTCTTCTGTTATCTCCTTTGGGATTGTCCAGAAAAATAAAAAATAAGCTTATGACTATAAAGTTATTGAATTTGATAAAACAACAACAACAACAAAACTGTGCATTTGAAGTATAGAAGTGGTATGATCAGTTGAATAAGGGGAATGACATGTAAGGAATAGGAAAAAAATACATTTCATCCCATTTGGATTTCAGATTCTTTTAAAGTCAAGACAATCAGTCTAATGAAAGAAAAGTGAACAAAACCATGCAGGAAGCTATTATATCTGATTACCCTTCATAAATTATTTCCTTCGTACACTAATTTCTTCATGATTATGTATATTAAAGAACAAGTAAAATATATTTATTCATTAAGATAATAAATCTTATGAAATCCATGAAAACATTCTTTTGTATTTTTAATAAAAATATGTCAAGTTCGTATTTTATTAGAGTGGTTTATTTCTGCTTATTTATTTTTTAATTTATTTCTTGCTTGTGAACTTGAATAGTGAAATGTTTTAAGAACCTCAGATGCGATTTTCCTCATATGCAAAATACTTCAACCACTCATAAAATGTTGGCCCTTTATTCTTGAGGCATTTTGGCATGTGCCTGTGCTTTGAAGAGCACCTCGCTAATTTAAGTTCCACTGAATATGTATATTTATTTTGCCTGTCATGATATTCCTTTTAGTTCTCAATCCTGCTGTCAAGGCAAAAATTAACTTTGTGTTTACATAGTCCAACACAACTATGATGATATTCAATAAAAAGGTGTTTGACCTCTGAGAATTTGGATCCATCAGAAAATAGCATCACTGGGAGTTTTAGCTACCAGAATAGAAAATGATGACTCAGTACTGTACAAAACTGAAGGAAATAAACTATCTGAGACTTTTTCCCCTTGAGTTCCTAGGGGTACAAAAATAATCAATAAGAGACAGTAAGGCAGGTTTGCTACATCTTAACTTTGCTGTCAGAAAAGCAACCTTTGTCTCTGTGAAACAGAGTTTTCCTGTTCAAATGTAAATTGGTCTCCCCTTTAATGGAATTTTTATTAGCATCCTTTATTTTGAGAATAATACCAATGTTTAACCATGATAATCTGTAACCTCCATGCCATCCGGAGACTCTGATATGTATTTGAAGTTATAGCCATTTTAGAATCAGAATTGTATCACATTTCCATTTTCCCCATAAATATTGGCTCTCCTTTGTGTGAGCCAATAAAAAGAAAATCACTGCATAAATACTCGGTGGAGGTTGGTAGTCCTTGTGTCTGTGAAGACATAAAGTATTGCAACAAGAAACTCTAATTTATTCATTCAAAGTCAAGTGCTCCTTTCAATGCAATTTAAGAAATAGAAATTTTAGTGGTGCCCAAAATGACACCATTCTCTGGTGATATGGGTAAGCTGAAGGCAAAAAGAAAAATTAATTAATTAACTAATGAATTAATTAAAGTAAATGCTCCCAACTTCATTCCAAGAAGAGAGGGGCTTTAAAATTGAGCGACATCTAGTATTTGCCTTCCTCCTGACATCCTGATCTGTATCTGATACAATTCACTGTCTCTGTGTTTACAGTATCGATTAGAACCCAAGGGATATACAAAAGAAGTGAAAAGCCAATCTTATTACTATGTTCCCATTCTGACTGTTCCTCTTCTCATCATTTTCACTGTCAAAATTCAACTTTATGACTTCATTTCTAACGCCCCAACACAAAACATTTGCATGTGGCCTGCTAAAGTAATTCATATCTAGTTTCCCCCACACATACCAAATATTCAGTCCTCTCTTTGTTATAGTGAGAGAAGCAATTAGGATGATTGGACTACTATATTCCTTAAAGGAGCTGCATGTGACATGTTCTGAGATAATGATGTAAGAGAGGGTGGAAAAGAGGAAGGATTGAATATAAAGTAGAAGAAAGTTTGTGGATAAGCCAGAGAAAGAGACAGAATATTGTTTGAAAGTATAATGATGAAAGTTCCTTGACATTTTAAGATCCTAGAGAATAAGAAAAGGCAGAAATTCTAATAAAAAAAGTTTTATACGGTTTTATTTTTGAAAGGTATATGAGTAAAGAGACTAAATGCATAATTGGAGGCTTTGAAGTAAGTCTTACAGTTTTTAGTTTTTGAGTGCATTTGCATCAGAAATCCACTGCCAATGCTTTAGTTGTGAAGTGGTGTATATAGTAATCTAGGCCAGAATCACAAGACAAAATTGTGACTTTTAGTGAGATGGTGGTTGTAAAGATTGAGTTAATAAATGGACCTGAGATATACAGAGGTGAAATCAACAGACTGGGTGATAAACTGAAATTGTATTTTGTGGGAGGGAGAGTGGTAAAGAACGATTCACTTAAGCTTAATTTAAGTGGTTTGTGGCATACACAGCTTCTAGAGGGAAGTACCATCCACATGAATAGGAATCAGTAAAGGAAGACTAAGTTTAAGTTGAAAAGTCATAAATTTAGTTTGGAGTATTTGTGGGTTTTGCGACTTTGTGCATCCAAGTATAATAAACAATCATAGTTGACTTATGTCTTAAGAAAGAATTGAAAAAGCTACAGGACAATGGTTTGATTCTGGATGGTTCTGAGTTGGGGTCCCTTAACTATGAATCATCTCTCCCCCATTTTCTACATCTATGACTACAGACAAATTATTTAGATTACTAGTGTTGTGGTTTGGTAGCTATGAAACGATAGTAAGGAAGGTACTTAAATGTATCTGATTATTAGAAAGTTAAATGATGTAATATATGCAAGTTTGGTATACTAAAAGTACTCAGTAAAGACAATTTGTGATTATTGGCATTAACGTACTCACTAGTGTACATATGTATCTACGTCTCATGCTATAACCTCAAGATCAGAGGTTTTGCCTCATTTATCTTTGTTGTTCTTATGTTGCCCGGCACTAACTACTTCATTAACATTTATGGATTTAAAGTGAATAACATTTTTACTCATTGTTTTAAAACTGGGTTATGTCCAGCTTTTATATCAAGGGCCAATAACCCATAATAGTGATATACTTTCTTAGGGAATAGACGAGGCCTTGGATTCCAAGCACACAATCCGTAACTTGATTTTATGCTCTCATTCATTAAGCATTTTTAAGTATTTATTTAGGTCACTTTAAATAAACTGTAGAAACTGGCTCTGTCTTAAGCTTCTTTCATATTCTTCAGAGCTTCTAGAAAAAAAAATTAGTATATCTGAGCATCTCAATAAATATTTTATAGAATTGTAGCATGCTAACACCCACATGAAAATTAGGGCTTCCTTTTATTGTGTACTGGTGAGCAAACAGTGGTCCAGAGAGGCTACCTGGTGTGAGTGAGTTTACAGACTGAAGCAGGGCAGAGCTGGACCAAGAATCAGACCTCGTAACCCCTATCTCACACTCCACCATAGCATATTGCTCCTTTGTTGACTTCTTTCTTAATGAAAACAAAGCAAAGCAAAACAAAACAACCATCAATCAAATCTTAAAGACCGATAATGATGGAAATATTCACTAGCATCCAAAATAAGGGTTGCAGGTGCTCCAGCGGAGCTGAGCGGACTTGATGTCAGTCACCGTATTAGTTCCCTATTGCAGTTGTAACAAGTTAGCCCTCAGCAATACTCCCTTGTTATCCCACGTCTGTGGAGGACAGAAGTCTAGCATGGTGTGGCTGACACTCCGCTTCAGGCATCACTGGGATAATATTAAGGTATTGGCCAGGGCTGCATTTCTCTCGGGCTCAAATTCTTTCCCTGAATTCACTGGTCGGTCTCTTCCAGTTGTAGGACCGATGTCCCCATTTTCTTGACCCATGTCCCTTTTCCATTTACATGGCATCAAGGGCATGTGGTATCCTGATGCTTTGAATCTCTCTGATTTACTCCTCTGCCACATCTTTCAGACTTTCTTTTTTTGCTCTAAGGTGAGAAGAAAGGTCTGCTGTTAAGAGCGTGTGTGATTAGATTGGTCTCACTCCTATAATCCAGGCTGATCTTCCTATTTTAAAGTGAACTGATTAGTAACCTTCTATCTGCAAAATCCCTTTTGCCATGCAATGTAACTTGTTCATGGCTATGATACCAGAGGGTCCAAATCATGAGGGCCAAAATTCTGCTTATCCAACTCCCAACCAACGGTTACAATAGCAATAAAAAGCAAATGGTACCAGCCCTGATATCAAATTTGCTACATTTCTAATCGGTCAATCAAAGGCAACCATGTATCATCCTAATACTGTAGCCAATGTATATAAACTGAATTGAGTATCTTATGAATGGAAGATACAGACAGAAATAGAACCAAAAAGCAAAAAATCAAAAAACAAGAGTCGTGAAGCAATCCATGGCCGTATAACACCTTTTTAGCTCCTGTTTTTATAATGCACGTCCTGATCTTAATACCATATATATTTTTGAAGCTGAGTAGAAATATATGTTTGTAGCTATGTGAATGTTCTAAAAATAAATGACAGTTTCTAAAGTGAAATTAAATCATCCAAGAACAAAGCTGTGTGCCATCAACATAACTGTTAGAAACAGACAGCGTGTGCTTATGGTTAAAATGCATAGTGCTACAAAGTCTGTGTATAAAAGACAGTCCTAGGAGATAACTGAAAGTCCTGTTGTCAATATTATCACGAGCATTAAGACTTGATATTGTTTGAATGCTATCACATAGCATCTAGGTAAATAAAAGAGTGTTTATCTGGGTGGTCAAAAGAGAATGTAGATTATCCTGGGATTTACAGGCTGAAACCGAGATGTAAACTTTAAATCTCTTTGTTCCTGGATTGTTAGCCTCAAGATTGTTCTCCAGAGATTTGCCATCCCAGCAACAAGCAGGTCATGATTCAAAATCTTCACCTTTTTGTTTTCAAATCCACCGGGTTGTTTTCTCTGGGAATCATTTTATTTCTTATTCACAAAGGAAGGCGATTTGAACTTTTATTTACTTTCTCCCTTAAGAGAGAGATGGCATGCAATTTACTAATATCCTGGATTTTTTTCTTATGTGGGTCAAGAGGAAGAAAGAAACTGATAAAATGTGCCTTCAGGTCGACTACTGATGCACGTACTAGTTCCTTATATGGAAACCACAACACTACTATTCCCCCAAATAGAGCAACAGCACACACACATACACACACACAAACCCTTTTGCTACTTAATTTTTTGAAACAATATTGGAATTTATGTTTCAATTTGTTTTTTAGTTCTCACTATAGTTAGCAAAGTGTTTACTAATCTAAGAAATCACCTTTCCAGTTATTTTCTTTAGAAATCTGGTCCCCTGTGACTATTTTCTATAATTAGATGCATTTTATAGATATAAATACTTATCTAAAGCCCTAAGGCATGATCAAAGGCAAAATAAGGTATGCCTTGAGTAAAGACAAAAGATACATTTTTATGTAACTAGGAAATGATCATATAGAAAATGATATTTTACATCATGTAGGAACAACATAGAGAGGAAGATTTAAATTATGCATCATTCACACTCTAACCGGGAAAACAAAGAGACATTCAGAACATGTGAAACAGGTAATGCAATGCAGAGAATTGGTAACAAGGAACGTAATGGCTGAGAAGCCAGCTGGGGACAGTAAGGAAGCCTAACAAAAAGCTACTAGTCTTGTGGCATAAAGCGACTAAGGAAGGGTTGTGCCATTTCCAAAGCTCTGGGGCCAGGTCACCCAGTGAGAGCTGGAACCAAGAGGCTTCTTCTTGGAAACTGGAACCTGCTGCTAGAGATGCCACCTGATGCAGTGTTTGAGGGACAGAAATACAGGCTTTTCCCTCTTGCTCTCCAGACACACTCCAGGGGTGCCTGGGTGGCTCTATGTGTTGAGCAACCAACTGTTGCTTTCTGCTCAAGTCATGATCTCATGGGTTCTGGGATTGAGCTCCACACAGGGCTCTGCGATCAGTGAGGAGTGTGCTTGAACATTCTTTCCCTCTGCCCGTCCTCATGCCTGAGCATGTTTTATCTTCCTCTCTCCCAAGTGAATAAATAAATCTTTAAAATATAGACACACACTCCAACTACTTTGTCTGAAGCCAAGGAGAGGAGCTGATAGGGTCCTTCTAAATCATCCATAAGTGCATCACCAAATAAGCCAAACAAAACAGAGCGAGAATTAGGTTATGAATGATGGTGAGGTCATGCAGGCTACGAACCCAAAAAGCTTTATCTAATGGACATTGCACCACACCGCTTACAAGTTACCTTCTGACACATTGTTGAACATGACAGTATAGTCTTCATCTATTCTTGATACAAAACGGTATCTTTCTCTCTTTCTCTGTTCTTTCTGTCTCTCTCTCTTCTCTTTCTTCCTTGCCCTCTCCTCTCTCCAAAGCTTAAGGTGGAAGGAAAACCATGATTCAGAGCTTTAAGACTTTTTTTTTTCCTTCCCCTCACAAGTTTCTGTACCCATACTCTCAGATAACATCTCTTAATTCTGTGGTGACTCAATTTATTCAGCTATAAAAGAAAATAGTATCCTAGAAAAGTAATCCCTTTAATTTTTAAAATCCATAAAAATCCAGACTATATTTTTTTTTATCAAATTCTTCTTTGTTCCAAAATACTATCTCTTAAGTAATGGTACACAAGTTAAACCAGGCTAAAATACATAAGAAATTACACTTATTAAAATGATAATATCTAAGAATCTAGAAATAGTACATACTATGAAATGTTAACATTGGTTACTCTGGATAATGAGATTATAAGAGTGATTTGTAGATTGATATGGTCTCCTTCTTGCTATGTTTCTAAAGTTTCTAAAATGAAAATGTATCATTTAATAGGGAAATAGAGGAAAAAACACATTAATAATTACATTAGAGCTTAGTATTTCCATTTTTGTGTATTTTTTTATTTTATTGAAATATTCTTAAGAGACAATATATAACACTTCATATCATAAATATTAAGCAAAGGAGAGATAGTGCTGAAAACTAGTGCTAAAAATCAAACAGCGATATGTCTCGTATTTGTTCTTTTAGATGGGATCTTCTCCTCCCCTCAGGGAGAAAAGTCTGTAAGAAAGCAAAAAGTAGTGAAAGATTATTAAAATAAGAATGACCCCTGCATGATCTCAGAGGACATTATAATAAAGAAAATAGAAAAAAGCCGAGAATATGTAGAATTATTCTGTTTTGATGTCTCCTTAAAGAACCGCTTCTTTGGTCATAATTTAATCTTAATACTAAATAGCCACTGTTATCCTTTATTGAAAGCTCACTATGCTAAATTCTTATGTATATTATCTTGCAACGATTCTATGAGGTGAAAAGTTCTATTAAATTGTTCCTTTAACAAGAAATGGATGTTTAGGTAGATTTACTGAGAAATGATAGAGAAGATGCATGAAATTACATATCTAGAAAGTTATAGAGTGGGTAATCAAATCCAGGTTTTAGCTTCAAAACTTTGCTTTGACCCCTAAACTATATGCTTCCCTGACACCACCACTAGAAAACTTGGCTGTTTATTCTGATACATATTTTGATCAAGCTTGCTGGGCTTGGAGGTCAAATATCATAGTATTCAAAAGTTTTTCAATGGAATCAGGAATTGAGGAAGAAAAAAAAAAGAAGAAGAAGAAGAAGAACATGATAGACCATACAATTTAATCTTAAGAGGTATGGATAACTCTCTCTACCTTTTCAAGTTAGTTTATTTTTAGGTGAGTAATTGATGTAATCATCCCATTAGAAAATAAAACTGATACTATAGCTTCTTGTATGTTGAAAGAGTGAGAAATTAAGAAAGAGAAATATGCTAAAATTAAGAAAGAGAAATATGCAAAAAAAGAAAGGGAAATATGTTAGTGTCTGTATATATACACATGTAAAGGTATCAAAAGAACAGACCCTTCTTCTGAGGGGAAATCCTCACAGGCATATCAGAAATACTCATATCAGAGTATTTTTTAGGAAAAGCTAGGCAAAGGACTTCAGTTAAGTTAAAGCCTCCTTTTTTTTTTTTTTTTTTTTTAAGATTTGATTTATTTATTTGACAGAGATCACAAGTAGGCAGAGAGGCAGGGGGGCAGGGGGGAAGCAGGCTCCCTGCCGAACAGAGAGCCTGATGTGGGGCTTGATCCCAGGACCCTGGAATCAAGACCTGAGCTGAAGGCAGAGGCTTAACCCACTGAGCCACCCAGGTGCCCAAAGTCTACGTTTTTTTTTTTTTTGTTTGTTTGTTTGTTTGTTTGTTTTCTTTTTTAAGAATAAAAACTTTGACCTCACGTGTACACTTTCTTTTCTTTTCACATTACCTAAAAAAAAGAACTAGCAGAGAGGCTTCATCTACCTGATACTCTTGGACGATCTCTAAATACATTAATACTTTATAATCGTATAGGGAATGACCTAAAGAAAAACAAATTAAATAATCTGAGCAATATTAGTTATTTTTATGTCTCATTGTAACTTTAAAATGAAATCTTGAATTGAAATCTATGTAATACTGGCATTTGCATGTATGTTTACATAGGCAAAGGCATTTATTCCAAACTTCTTTTGTACTTTTATACTTTTATACTGCACAAACATAGTACTTGCATGTGTATTTACACATTTGAAGTTTCAAATATATTTGATGGCTTTGCAGGAAATTTCTCTTTGTTTCTGATGATGACTATAGAGCTTCCAAAGGCAGGATAACTTTTAGCCAGTAAGAGCCTAAAGTGTCTTGCTGGCAGTACATAAACAAGATGTGTATTAACAAAAATGACTTTTGGGGTGGCACAATTACAATGCAAAGTGTTGGAAAATATGAAGCATCTCTTGACCAAAATTGAAGACAGATGGCGAACAAGTATATTATATAAAAGTGCAACTGCACAGGGAATATTTGAGTGGGCAGAATGTGATTATGTAAATGAAAAATTCACTTGTAACCAAGAGTGCCAAATACATAGTGAAACTCAATTGAATTATTCAGCAAAGTATAGAGAATGTTCCTGGATTTATGATCATAGCCTAAAGGGCTGGGCTCTGGGAAAATGGAAAAGGAGCTGTGTATGATCCATATTCCTCTTACCTAACCTTTTTATATTTAATTTATAATAGAATAAAGGGTGATTTTTTTAAAAGTATATCTTTCTTTTGTATGACTCCATTTTATCAGTGTTATTTTGTCAGATCAGAATGGTCATCTTAGAAACTAATTTGACAGGGACACCTGGGTAGCTCAGTTGGCTAAACATTAGCTCTTGATTTCAGTTCAGGTCATGATCTCATGCTCTTGAGATCAAGCCCTGCATCAGGCTCCCTGCTCAGTGGGGAATCTGCTTGAGATTCTCTCTCTGCCTCCCCCTCTGCTCCTACCCACCCCCCAACAAGTGCTCTCTCTCTCTCTCTCTCTCAAAATAAATAAATCTTTAAAAAAAAAGAAACTAATTTGACAATTGAATACACATTTACAGGTAGCCTGAATGTTACCTCCACAGTGGTATTACTTGAAAAGAGATCACAGGTAAAGGACAGTGGGTAACTTCCATCACCCACTATAATACTCTGAATTTTAGGGAATATATATTGGATCATCTAGATGACCAAAACTTTGTCCACAGTTCCTGGATCACAGCTCTCAAAACCCTTTGAATTTTCTGTGATGAGACCCATAAAGGTATCTCTTCTTCTATTAATGTGGTGTCTTTTGGACACATGTAAGCATGGGGACTTATTGCCAGGAAAACCAACCATGTGATCAGAGGATTGAAATATTTAGTCCCATCCCACCTCCCAACCTCCAGGTTTAAGAGGGGGCCTAGACAATGAATCAATTGCCAATGACCAATGATTTCATCAGTAATGCTTATGTGATGAAGCTTCCATAAAAAACAAAAAGAAAAGGGTTCTGAGAGCTTTCAGGTTGGTTAACAAGTGCAGGTATGGGAAGAGAAGTTCTCTTAGAAAGAACATGGAAGCTCTGAATATCTTCCCATATACCTTGTCTTACTCATCTCTTTCATCTTCCTGTTCCTGAATTATATCCTTTTATAATAAACTGGTTATCTATTAAGTAAGATATTTCTTTGAGTTTGATGAGCTGCTTAGTGGATTAAACCCAAGAAGGAGGTAGTTGGATATCTTGATTTATAGGTGATATGTCAGAAGTACATTGGTAACCTGGGTTTGTGACTGGTGTCTGAAGTGGGTTTGGAAGGGTAGAAAATCTTACAGGACTGAACCCATAAGCTGTGGGATCTGATATTATCTCTGGGTAGATAGTGCCTGAATTGAGTTGAATTATGGGACACTCAGCTAGTTTCCTAGAATTCCTTGGTTATGTGTGGATAAACTGTCTCGCTCTCACTACCCCTCCAACATATTTCAAGATTGGCCAAAACTATATCAACTACCTGTTCAAGAAAATAACAGGAATATAATGATAGAGGCAACATTCTGAGGTACTCAGATCATGGTATCATTCAGCAGATACAGTTCGACTATCTGTGTATATCTGTGATGGATTCATAGTTGCATACCTTTGATAATGTGAGAAATCTCTTTTAACATCCTTAATAAATAAAATATACTTCTTTATGATGTAGGCACAGACTCAAACATTAAGAGTTCAGTCTGTTCTTTTTTTCCTCTTGATTACTGTGAAGGATTCTGTGAGGTCTTATCCAGCTTGTAAGCTAACAAGTTAGCCTGCCACAGTTTCATGGATGTAGGAAGAAGGTATGAGTTTCACGGGCCAGAGCCAATGTACTTTGTTACTCACAGTGATGGACGTAGCCATTGCATCAGGATTTTCTTGTGCCATTCTCTGAACTCTGAATTTCATTAGGAGATGTGAAAAGGACCAAATGACACCTGCACATGCTGTGAGTTGAATTAGAAAACTAGGATCATTTATAATGGGCACTAAGTTTTGTTCTGGGGGGAGATATTATCTCTGTCTCCCAAGACTGTAAATAGATATATGCCCTTTGCTCCAGGAAAATACCCCATCTCTATCTTCCACCCTTGAAAAGATGATCCAAAGGGTAATTAGTGCCTCATTTGCAAGATGTGTAGAAGCTCAAGAGAAGATGAAGATTTGTCTTCCTTAAATTCAAATATCACAAACAGTAATGTGAAATATGATAATCAGCCCCTTCCAAAGCAGGGAGTATTTTTCCACATATTTTAATAATGTTTCTTTTTTATCAAGTACTTGACTCAAGATATTCTGTTAATTGCTTGGCAAAATTTATAAACTTTGTTCAAATGTTACATTCCAAAATCTAAAAGTAATTATCTCTGGTCAGCAATGTGTTTATGCTTTTAAAATTAATGTAGTACTAATGTATAAAGCTTTCATGCTTTTCAGGGAGTTACTAAAAAAAATTAATTAATGTTCCACATCCCTTCCAAATTCATTATGAGCCTAATATTCTTTTTTTTTTTTTTTTTATGAGCCTAATATTCTAACAGAGAAGTTTTCTACAGCCTGTCATCATTTGTCACCCATGTTATCACTCAGGATGACATTTCTTGGGCAATAAAATCTCTCCATCTCTGTTGGAGCTGCCCACATGGAGTTTCTAACTGCTTTGCTCTCTCAGTCAGACCCCAGGTGTACATGAGTTGACCATATGCTTTAGGTTATGACTTATTAGGATCATTGCTTGACGTAATACCTCTCATTCTTTATATGATTTCCCTTCACCCCTCTTCCATGCCTCCATGTGTATAGAAATACTTATTCTAGAGTATGCTACGTGTGTCTTTCCGATCTTCTTTCCATACTTTGCCTTAGATATTGCCATAGAAATATTGGTATCATTTTGATTATTCTTGATTCTTACATTGCAGAAATTATATTTTTGTTAAAAATATTTTTTTTTCCTGTTTCATGCTTTCCACTCAACACTACGGTTGTGAGATCTAGCTATATGGCTGCATATAAATCTAGTTCGTTATTTCTGATTGCTTTTTAGTATCTTATACCTGTAACACATTTTATATCCCTGTTGCTGTAGTGATGAACAGCTATGGGCCTATCTCCATTTACTTATCTATGAACAGTATAGTGATAAAAATCTTCATGTAGCCGGTCCCCTGCCGTCCCCGCCGGCAGGCCGCTGCGCGCGCCCCGCGTGGCGTGGTGTGCCCCGCTGCGTGTCGGTACCAGGGTCCGGTGCGGAGAGCCCCTCGTCCCGGGAAACGGGGCGCGGCTGGAAAGGGGGCCGCCCCCTCGCCGGTCACACAACGCACGTTCGTGGGGAACCTGGTGCTAAACCATTCATAGAGGACCTGCTTCTGGGTCGGGGTTTTGTACATAGCAGAGCAGCTCCCTCGCTGTGATCTATTGAAAGTCAGCCCTCGGCACAAGGGTTTGTAGAGATAAAAAGAAAAAAAAAATCTTCATGTATATATCCTTATGGGAAAAACAGGTCATAATTGATATACATTCACTAATTAAGATCAGTACTTTTTACATTATCACCTACTTCTTTTGTTTCATATCTTCTTCGCGCTAATTATTTTGAATTTCTTGGGAACGATTGTTATATATATTAAGGTTTTTAAATATAATTTTCCTTCATTTAACTAAGGGAATTAAACTTCCCATTTTGGTGTCACATGGAATTGAGGCTCTTTATATTGAAGATAGTCCAGTACCTATCAATTAACTCAAAGTTTTAAGACTCTAAAGTAGATCTATTTCAAAAAGAGTAGAAATATGGTACTGTGGCATGTCCTAGAGGCTACCTTTGACATATGTCATGCACTTGAACTTGGCTTATAGCAGACTAGGACTCAGTACAATGGGCATCTGTGAGAAAAGGAAAAAGCCAGGACTACAGATCCCAAGTCCAGGGCAAATAAACAGGAGAAACTCTCCTGATTGCCTCTCCTACTATCTGAATTTCACCAGAAGGCTTGCCCTTGAGATGTTTAGTTTTCTCATTTCAGGATTTTATTTCTATTAATATGCATATAACCTCAATAGTGATGCCTCTTACACCCTATGGCCACTGTGTGGTACACCTGGAAGAGTAGAAAAGAGATACATAGACATACAAAGTTATCATCTATAGATACATAGTGTTTTTTAGTGCAAACCAGGGCAGAGGCATTCTTTTTCTAGAACATAAAGAACTCTTAGATTTTTTTATCAAGTCAGGCCATTGAAGTATGGAAGCCTTAGGATAGGTAGGCTGAATTCTACCATATTTTAATTTCCTCATTATTAAATATGGATAAGTGAAAAGAAAAAAAAAGTAAGATTTTCATATGCATTAGATAATTGCATAATGTTTTTTAAGACTGTCCAGAATATATCAAATGCAATAAACATTAACTCTTTCTGTATTATAACATCATGATCTGTGTTAGTTAATAAAAGATATGAGGACATTTAGCATTCTAAAACATAGCTGATTACCTACCTCATTCTGTATGTCAAAATAGATTCCGAGAGGGTTGAAGAGTTACATAAAAAGGAAATGAGAGTACTAGGTGAAACATCAGGAAACAGACACAATACCCAGAAATCTTAATAGAAAGAATAACAAATTCAACCATGAAAATTAGAAATTTCAGTTGTTATGGGACACCTGGGTGCCTCAGTTGGTTAAGTGTCTGCCTTTGGCTCAAGTCATGATTCCAGAGTCCTGGGATCAAGCCCCACGTCAGGCTCCTTGCTCATAGCGGAGTCTGTTTCTCCCTCTCCCTCTGCACCTCCCCCTGGCTTGTTCTCTCTCTCTCTCAAATAAATAAAATCTTAAAAAAAAAGAAATTTCTGTTGTCATAATAATTCATAAACACTAAAACATGTACTCTAACCTTGAAATATTCATCTGATGAATATTATATAGGACCTGAAAACCTCTTACAATTTAATAAGAAAGAGATATGTTGTCCTGTGATGGGTTGGATCGTATGCTCTTCAAAAAAGGCAATCAAGTTAAAATGAGGTCATTAGGGTAGGACAACATAGGTGGTGTCCTTATAATAATAAAGGGGGAAATTTGGGTACAGATAGAGAGATGCATACAGAGGGAAGACAAAGTGAAGACACAGAGAATGTCATCTCTAAGCCCCTAGGAACTCCAGTGGCTTCCAGAAGCTAGGAAGGAGCAAAGAACAGATTCTTCTTCATAATCCTCAACAGAAACTAAACCTGCTGACACCTTAGTCTTGGGACTTCTAGTCTTTAGAAATGTGAGACAATAAATTTGTTGGTTAAGCCACCCAGCCTGTGGTACATTGTTACGGGAGCCCTGGGAAATTAATAGCGCCTCATTGAAAAATTAATGAAAAGAAGAACAGTTAATTATAAATGGAAACCAAATACCTCACATATAATGTAAGATGAGAAGCCTCTGAGATAATTTATAAAGTGAAATTAAAACAACTTTATATATTTCTTTCACCTATTATTAGATTAAAGATCAAAAAGTTGAGCAACAAAGGGATACAAGTTCTCATACTTTGGGTGGGAGTACAAATATATATGTGTACTTTGGAGGACAATTTGGCAATAAAAGCTAATGTTTGAAATACACATATTTCTGGACCAATCAAGACAGTTGTTGGTTGTAAAGGCTTTCAGGATACTTTCTTCTACGGTAGCCCTAATAATAAAGCTAACCTTTAACTTCGTTTTCTTCCTCTGTCCATTTCTCTTTCCCTCCTCATTTAATCTGACTCCAAATGAAACAACATCCCTTTCCAAATAAATACTTTGCAAAGACTGGATAACGTAACAAAAATGAGCATTCCCCAAGCTTACATCCCAAATCATTTACGAAAATACTAATTTTTATATGATCTAGTTCAAATATCCACAAAGAAACTGGCAACAGTTATTAGAAAGCCAAACTTTTTTTTACAAGTATTTTAATATATTTACAAAGATAACAAACAAATATCTATTTTGTATGCTATACCCAGTTTAATGTGCTGCTGTATCTATATACTTGCAGGGTTTCTAGGATTGATTGATTAGTTTCTCGATCTATAAAGCTGTAGGTTTGCCATTAAATTTTCTCATAATATTCCATTGTGAGTTCACCTAAAGTGCGACTTCACCAGGGACTGTTTCTTTGTTTCATTCCAATGAATGCTGCCCCTACAAATGCATTATTGATTTTTCTTCCAAACCATAATGATGCAAAGTGCAGTAGCTTGACAAATTTATGTTTATTGCTGAAAACTCAACTTGACAAGCTGGTGTGACCTCCTTTACTTACCTAGCACCATTGTTCCATATACTTTTTTATATCACTGATTTTGCATTTGGATAAACATTCGATCTGAAATGTTACATGAAATTAATGGAAAATATGACCTTCCTATCGAATGAGACATGGAAATATTGTTATTTTTACTGCTTTCTATTCATAACCTTCGATTCAAAATCATGGGTTTTTAAAGCCTAGAATTATCCAGATTTTGTAATAGATTTATTAACCTGTAAAGCAATCTAGTTTCTGGATTTTATTAATCATTTAATAAGCGAGAAACAGGTAACGGCTTAAGAAGCGATAAGGACTCTGCTGGCAGCAGAGAGGGAATGCAATGCAATTTATGAAATTAAAGGAAAGCTCAGCACCTGTCCAAGTCAATATTCATCTACGTGTTTACACCAGCAAATAGAGGGCAGTTTGTTTATCACTTGAGAAAATATGTGCTGGAGAGCAGTGGCATAAGTGCTAAGATCCCCCCCTGCCCTCATCATTCAGTTAGCTGAAACAATGAAAACCACTTGCATCATCCCCTAGAGTTCATGGTAACGTATTTTTCACCTATTTTAAGAGCATGACAAGTCCTAAGAGAGAAAGAGACAGTGTGAAAGAAGAAAAAAAAAATAATAAATAGAGGGGGAAATAAAAGGTAGAAATATTGTTAGATCTGCTGCCTTGAGACCGGATACATCAAGATCCAAGCTCGGAAGCTGTCACAGAATTATGGCTATTGTTTTACTTTCTCTGTCACCCATCTGCTGTCTCTAAGTGCTGAGAATCAGAGCAGGCATCTGCTGAAATACAGTATTCATTAATCATGAGAGCAGGGAACATGCATAAGTCACACTAGGAACATTACTTCAAAGCCTCTGATGATGTAGGACAGTGCAGATTGGTGTCTCTTCCTCACGTTGGGATGTGGTATGTTTTCTACTGTATGTTGAAGCGTATCTATCCTTCCAAAGCAATCAAGGGACATTATTTGAAAGCTCATCTCTCAATTACGAAGAATAAATGTCACGGATGGAAGAAGCTTCCTGGGCATCCCAATGTCTTAATATAGGTTTCAAAGTTTGTTTGCTTGTTTGTTCCAAACATCTCATGTATTTGAAAGAGAATTAAGGAAACAATGGTTTCCTTGATGTGAAAAGCCTGACATTCATATCCAGTTATCAGGTACCTAAAAATACCTTTCTACTGTACCTCTTAAGAGGTACTATTTCAAGATCTTCAGGTTTTGGAGGTCAGCAAGCTATGACCCGATGGCTAAATCTCGCTTACTGCCTGGGTTTGTACATTTAGTCCTACTGAACCACAACCATGCCTATGTAGTTACAGGTTGCTGGTAACTTCTTCCAGACTATGGTGTCAATGTTGCGTACTTATGACAAAGATCTTATGGCCCACAAAGCCAAAAATTTATTTTTTAAAGATTTTATTTATTTATTTATTTATTTATTTATTTAGAGAGTGCATGTGTGGGGGTGAGGGAGGGGGAGGGGAAAGGAAAGGGAGAGGAAAAGGGAAGAATCCCAAGTAAGCTTCACATTCAGTGCAGAGCCAACACGGGGCAGGATCTTAGATCACAACCCTGAGCTGAAACCAAGAATCAGACGTTTAACCGACTTCGCCACTCAGGAGCTCCCAAAACAAAAAATACTTGTTATCAGATTCTTTTTTTTTTTTTTTTTAAGATTTGATTTATTTATTCGACTGACAGAGATCACAAGTAGGCAGAGAGTCAGGCAGAGAGAGAGTGAGAAGCAGGCTCCCTGCTAAACAGAAAGTCTGATGCGGGGTTAGATCCCAGGAGCCTGGGATCATGACCTGAGTTGAAGGCAGAGGTTTTAACCCACTGAGCCACTCAGGTGCCCCTTGTTATCAGATTCTTTACAGAAAATGTTTGCTAATCCCTGACTTACAATATTAGTATAAATCTGTCTGATATATAGATCCCAGTTTCCTCATTTATATTTTATATAATTTCATTATTTTTATGGAATTTTTTGGAAACAATATTTTATTACTTCCTCAGATTTTATCACCCCCTCAGAACAAGGGGCACCTGGGTGGCTCAGTGGGTTAAGGCCTCTGCCTTCGGCTCAGGTCATGATCCCAGGGTCCCGGAATCGAGCCCCACATCAGGCTCTCTGCTCCGCGGGGAGCCTGCTTTCTCCTCTCTCTCTCTGCCTGCCTCTCTGCCTGCTTGTGATCTCTGTCAAGTAAATGAATAAAATCTTTAAAAAAAAAAAAAACTGAACAAATGTTCCCCCACACACACACCCCACCCCCACCCAGACCCCACTTTTTGACAATTTCTTTTCTATTTTTTATTTTATTTACTTTTATTTTTATTGTTTCCATTTGTATTTAATAATCTTTATAAAAGTGGAAACTTCTTCTAGGGCATACTTAAAATCTAAGATAGATCTGTCTATTTCCACAGGAACACTGAAAACATTAAACCTTCCATGTTCTGGGAAAATGAAATAGTGTGGCATTATACATTTTCTAATGAGGAAGGTTGTGTTAAGAAGGTTTGGAAGTCTGCAAATAAAAAAAAAAGAAATGCTAAAAACAGTTATGCTCCCCAATCTTGCAAATCAACCTAAATTTCTCATAATAACACTTAAACCTACAAAACATACACAATAGAGTACATAATCAGTGTTTTAAATATGGAAATTAAAATATTCAAATAATTACACCAGCATCATTTTTATTATCTCCCTAGGGAAAGGACCATATGGATAGAAAATTCAGTTTTTTTCAGTGCTAGGCGGCAAGTGTTTAAAATTGTGCCTAGATAAATAAAAATGACGGCTGAGTAAATATTTGTATGCTGAAGAAATGACTAAAAATCTGGGGGTCGATGTCAGTAATTTAAATTTTCTTTTTGTACTATATTTATAAGTTTTTGTAGAGAAGATATATCTGTTTTTCATAATAAAAGTTAGTCATTTGAATAAGTAACAATGATATAATTTGGAGACAATTCTCTAGTAAAATATTATAACAAAAGAGATTAAGAATAAATTTCACAGGGCATAGCTGGCATAGCTGGAACTTTGATAAATTATATGTATCCTTCAACTGTTTGAATAATTGAATAATAAATAAAACATATCTCAATGAGTGAAATTACAGAGTGGCAACATAAAGAAGAAAAACATTTATGTTCCTTGTGGTATAAGAAAGTTAGGAGAAGGGTTCTTGGGTGGCTCAGTCCTTTAAGGATCTGATCTTGATTTGATCCAGGTCATGATCTCAGGGTTGTGAGACCAAGCCTCATCAGGCTCCAGGCTGGGCTTGCAGCCTCCTTAAGATTCTGTCTGTCCTAGGGGTGTCTGGGTGGTGGCTCAGTCCTTAAGCATCTGTCTTCAGCTCAGGTCATGATCCCAGGGTCTTGGGATCTAGTCCCACATCAGGCTCCTTTCTCAGCAGGAAGCTTGCTTCTCCCTCTTCCACTCTTCCTGCTTATGTTCCCTTTCTCCATGTGTCTCTCCCTGTCAAATAAATAAATCAAATCTTAAAAAAAGAAAAAAGATTTTCTCTGTCCTTCTCCCTCTCCCTCTACCCACTCCCAACTGCCTCCAGAGCTCACTCACTCTCTCCAAAACAACAACAACAACAACAACAACAAAACAAAAAACCCTAACATCTGGGGATATTTTAAAGACTTTTTAAATTTATTTACTTGAGAGAGAAAGGGAGAGCACAGGGGGAGGAACAGAGGGAGAGGGACAAGCAGATTCCGTGCTGAGTGTGGAGCCCAGTATGGGTCTCCATCTCACCACCCAAGGTCATGATCTGAGCTGAAATCAGGAGTTAGAGTTAACTGATGAAGCCACCCAGGTACCCCAAAATTTAATAAATCAACAGTGATTTATTTGATTGAATGATTCAAATTATAATTTAAATACATGTTTGTAAATATACAGTGGGTTCTATAAATTAAAAGTAATAATGTAGCATACAGTAAATAAAGCAACAATGTTCGTAAGACTTTATGGAGAGTTATATAATATTTCTGGAGATTTACATTTGATGCTTTTCGATAAAAAATGTCAAGAATTAAACTTAGAGAAAAATCTGAGGTAATTCTAAGAAAGAATAATATCTTGTTAGCCTTGTGCTATCTCAGTATTTTCGAGTGTTATGGAATTAGAGAATGTTTGTTAACCACTTTTTCTCTTCTATAATATCTCTCCTTCCTTTTATCCCTAACCTCCCTATTTTTTACTTTTGAAAAATAAAAATCTAATCTTTTGTTATGGTTCTGAATATATTGCTCATTATCTCTCGAATAAATTGCAAGAAAAACTTCTCTGTTATTTCACTTAAGGTTGAAAAATCATTTTTTAAAAATGGTTAGTTGTGTTACTCCTATGTATTTGCCCCCCAAAAAATGAAAGCATATATCCATACAGACTTGGATGCAGAAGTTCATAGCAGCTTTATTTGCAATAATCAAAAAGTGGCAACAATCCAAATGCCTGTCAACAAGTAAATGGATAAACAAATTGTGGCATACCCATACAATGCAATACTGTAAACATCTTTTCCTTAGCCATAACAAGCTAAAAATGGTTAATAAATACAAACTTTTTTTAAAATTTGAGGACAGCTTTTTTTTTTCTTTCTTTCCAGACAACTAATGCTTTAGCATTGGATTCTGCATTATTTTCAGGAGTTAACGAAAGGTTCATAGGCAGAGTAGCAGGGCCTTGCCAAAGGACAAAAATTCTGAATCATGAATGCCTCCTGGTAAATCCTGTCTGAATGTGTGGCTCTGGACTGGAAAGGTGACAGCCTTCGATGCCAGTAAATAAGTGTCTGTATATCACACAGGCAATTTTCTTCTGGTTATCTTTGTCTTACGTCCCTTTCTTTCAGAGTCTGACCCAAAATTTGAGGTTGTCATCAGAGATAAGGAAGCAGACTATGAGGTCTCTAGCATCACAGACATGCCAGTTTGTTTTTGTTTTTGTTTTTAAGATTTTATTTATTTATTTGACAGAGAGAGACACAGAGAGAGAGGGAACACAAGCAGGGGGAGTGAGAGAGGGAGAAGCAGGCTTCCCATCGAGCAGGGAGCCCAATGCAGGGCTAGCTCCCAGGACCCTGGGATCATGACCTGAGCTGAAGGCAGACACTTAATGACTGAGCCACCCAGGTGCCTCCAACAGGTCAGTTTTTTAATGACAAATCCAGCAGTCTGAAAAGGTACTCCTGTCCTCCCCATTGCTGTAGTCTCTGAAATGTAAATGATGCTGCTATCCATCCAGGCCATTGACAGAGTAAAGGAAAGAAAGAAAAGAAAAAATGATTTCATATAGTCAACGTAGTGAAGTCTTGATCCATTCTCTTGGGAGGAAGGAGTGCATCTTGATGTAAGTCACTCCCCTTCAATTTGATGGAGGTCTCCAACATCTGCGCAGAATGAGTTATCAGGCAGAACCTTCTGCAACTGTGAGATGTGCTCAAGGCTCAAGTCCCTGAAGTTTGGCTGTCATCTTGGTAGTGAAGAGGACCTGATCTAGTCCCTTCCAAGGAGATCCAGATGCAGTCCTTGTTCTTAGTGATTCCAAATCAGAAAGGTGGGAGAAAATTGGAAATATTAGAGATTGGCAGTCAGATATTTGAGGAAACTAGAACAATCCTGTATCCAGTTCAGTTTATAGGTTTATAATGAAACCTCCAAGATAAATAACAAGATTTAAAATAGCCAAAGATGTAAATAATTTTTCTCTTTACAATGTTATTCCCATTTTTTTGGAAATATTTTATTTATTCTTTAGAGAGAGAGCGCGCACACAAGCAGGGCAAGAGGTGGAGGGAGAGGGAGAAGCAGACTCCTCCCTGAGCTGGGAGCCCAACGTGGGGCTTGATCCCAGGACCTAGAGATCATGACCTGAGCCGAAGGCAGATGCTTAACCATCTTAGCCACCTAAGCATCCCAACCCATTTTTTTTTAAACCAAAGATAACCTTGGTAAAACTAATTTGCTTGCATTAAACTTTCCCTGATTATTTCCATAACTGCAAGAAGAATAGTGATTGACCATACAAGAGCTTTTTAAGACTGCCTTATTAGAACTTTTCATAAGGAGCCTCAGACCTCTGAAAAGCCTCTGAGGCCAGAAAACCAAGCCAAAGACTGGCCATTAGATTTACCTGTGATATCATTTCAGACAAAGCCTTGGTAATATAATCAATGTTTCCAATTGTGTGAGAGAGAGAATTGAACTTACGCAAATATCTAACTATGTTGTAATGAAAACTCAAGAGTTTCCAAATTCTGGAAGGATCAAGTAGAGAGAAAAGATAAATGGCTTCACCATGGATAGTTTAAGAAAAGAGTTTGCTTAAATCTGGAAAAACAAAGCATCAAGAAACTAGCAGTAATTTTAAGAGTCATAAATATTATGATCATTGTCTAAGTTAATTAAGTCCTGTGTAATTAATGTTTGTTTTGCTTGAATCCATGTTCCCCACTAGTTCTGGAAAATCTTACCTAGTTCAGTTTTAGAATCTTAAAGTTGTCAGAAATTTGTACATGTCAGAAGTCATAAATTTTCTTAAAAATAAGACACTCTTGCAGGGACACTTTGTAGAAGCATCAGAGTAAAACAATAACTCTGTGAGAGATAAAAGACTTAAAATGTCCATGGTTAAAGATCTGATGAGAAGTTCATTATAATGTAGTTGATAAGGAAAGTTGGTTACTTCTGTGACATACAACATTTTAAGATAATAACAGAAATGGCTGATAACATTATATCAGGATATATCAGAATTTCAAGAATTTCATATAATTTTTGGAATGCTTATATGAATATATACCTACACAAATATAAGGTAGACAAGGTTTAGTATTACTTCTTACTGTCCAGTGATTTCCATGTAATTTAATATATAAATACACCTAGTTAATTTAATCTCCTTTTTAGAAGAAGAGAGAAAAATTTTTATTCAAATATAATAAACCAATAGTTTTAAAAGTTTAAAGTATACAATATAATGATTCAACAATTCTATAATATTTCTCAGTGCTCATCAAAATAACACTATTGTTTGATTACTACAGCTCTGTATTATACCTTGAAATTGGGATCATGATATCTCCAGCTTTGCTCCTCTTTTTTTTTAATTAATTTATTTTTAATTTTTTTATTAACATATAATATATTATTAGCCCCAGGGGTACAGGTCTGTGAATTGCCAGTTTTACACACTTCATAGCACATACCTTCCCCAATGTCCATAACCCCACCAACCCTCTCCCTACCCTGGCAACCCTCAGTTTGTTTTGTGAGATTAAGAGTCACTTATGGTTTGTCTCCCTCCCAATCCCATCTTGTTTCATTTATTCTTTTCCTACCCGCCAAACCCCCCACGTTGCCTCTCAACTTCCTCATATCAGGGAGATCATGTGATAATTGTCTTTCTCTGATTGACTTATTTAGCTCAGCATAATACCCCCAGCTCCATCCACGTCGTTGCAAATGGCAAGATTTCATTTCTTTTAATGGCTGCATAGTATTCCATTGTGCATATATACCACATCTTTATCCATTCATCTCTTGATGGACATCTAGGTTCTTTCCATAATTTGGCTACTGTGGATATTGCTGCTATAAACATTTGGGTCCACGTGCCCTGTCAGATCACTTTGCTCCTCTTTTTCAAGATTGCTTTGGCTCTTCAGGTCTTTTGTGGTTCTATACAAATTTTAGGATTATTTGTTTTAGTTCTCTGAAATTTGTTGTTGGTATATTTATAGGGATTTCATTAATCTGTAGATTGCTTTGAGTAGTATGGGCATTTTAACAATATTGGTTCTTCTAATCCCTCATCATAGAATGATTATCTTTCCATTTGTTTGAGTCATCTTCAATTTCTTTCATCAGTGTTTCATACTTTTTGCAGTACAGGTCTTTCACTAATTTGGTGAAGTTTATTCCTATGTATTTTATTATTCTTGGTGCAATTTTAAGTGGGATTGTTTTCTTTTTTTTTTTTTTTTTAAGATTTTATTTATTTATTTGACAGAGAGAAATCACAAGTAGGCAGAGAGGCAGGCAGAGAGAGAGGAGGAAGCAGGCTCCCCGCCGAGCAGAAAGCCCGATGTGGGGCTTGAACCCAGGACCTGGGATCATGACCTGAGCTGAAGGCAGCAGCTCAACTCACTGAGCCACCCAGGCGCCCCAGTGGGATTGTTTTCTTAATTCTCCTTCATATTTTTTTTTTTTTCTAGTCATTCCAGGGGCTTCTTGAATGTCTCCTATAAAGTTAGTTTTAAGTCAAAAAGACTTTACTTAGAATTTGAATTTTGGGAAAGTTTGTCAAAAATACCAAAAAGTTTGAACATTTGATGAAATAGGATCATAAATTATTATGAAATAATACTTAATTATCTATTTGACCAAAATGGCCAAAAAATATTTTAAAGGCAAATACAGAAGGTTACATAGTTGTTAGCAAAATTTAGCTTTTAATATTGGGAAGATTCAGTCTTCTTAAGTAATCAAAGACATGATTAAGATAATACAAAGCAATGGACATTATTTTGGTAAAATAAGAAATGCTTGTTTGCTAGGCAGATTACTTTAAGGGGAAAGACAAAGCCTTCATAATCTCCTATTACAAAGAAAGAATAACATCCCAAGAAAACTTTGTCATTTTAACAGAGAAAACCATAGTTTAATTTTTATTAGCTTACTTTTGCTATTAAGGCTCATTCACTTAATTAAATTCATTCTGATTTTAGCCAGCCCTGACCACACACACACAAATTCCTTTCCAAGGATTTACTTTGCACAAGCCTTCTACATTTTTCTTCTTCTTCATTAAAGCACACATTTTACTTTGCTGACATGTGGAAATGTTTCTCTTATTATTTCCAGTAGCTTTAATTACATACATTAATTAGAATTCTTAACCCTTAGAAAGTTTACTTTCTAGTGAAAACCAAGAAGTAAACAACTGAAAACTGTTATGACAACATTCTTTAGATTGGCAAATTTAGGGAGACATTTAATAATTTCTAGAAGTATATGTTACAAGATTTTTTCCTTTGGTGCCCATGGTTCTTGGTCACGGGACACCTGGGTGGCTCAGTGGGTTAAAGCCTCTACCTTCAGCTCAGGTCATGATCCCAGGGTCCTGGTATCAGAGCCCCACATCCGGCTCTCTGCTCAGCAGGGAGCCTGCTTCCTCCTCTCTCTCTCTCTGCCTGCCTCTCTGCCTGCTTGTGATCTCTATCTGTCAAATAAATAAATAAAATCTTTATAAACAAACAAACAAACAAAAACAAAGAATAAAGAGGTAGGTGGGGCAGAGTGATGGGGAGCAAAGCAAGGTTTATTGAGTGATAGTACAAAGCTCCCAAAGAAGCAGGGGACCTGAGGATTGCCACCACACTTTCTAAGTCTAGGGGTTTTTATGTGCTTTGTTGCCGAACTCTTTTCATCTTGATTAACCCTAGCTGCACCTGTCATCTAGTCGGGTTTTTGTCATCTATCATATCATGTGGAAAAGGATGGAGGGCTCCCTTTAAGGGTGGTTTTCCCTTGGGGGAAAGGGGGTTTGTCCCTGCCTGATTTTCTTACAACTATCCTTCATCACATATATCTTTTTCAATTTTTCCAATGTAACACCAACATTCAAATATCCTTTAGTTTCTCTATAATAAGAAGCCAGAGTAGATAAACCTATGTTCAGTAACAAATATTTCAGTGTTTTATCTTATTTCAAAATGATCTAGGTTTTTAAGACTATCCATCATCTAATTTAACTTGGCAAAACTCAAAGGATTTAAGCCACCAAAAAGATTTGGGGGAACTATTTAATTAGACAAAAATATTGCTGAGAAGTTCATTATAAACTTATTATCTTATATCTATTTAATTAACTTTTTCTTAATTATATTTAAATTAATCATGAAAAATTTCACAAGACATTGAACAGCTAACCATCTTAAGTTATCCTTTTTGTCCACAAGTTCTATAAGCGATAACATGAACCTATTTGACCTTTAATAAGCCTACGTAGAACGAAAATCTTATATTTAATGCTGATAACTCTAAAGACATGCCTATTTTAATTAAACCAACAAACTTAAACTAGTTTTAATATTGAATATTTTCCCAGATCATGGGAACCTAAAATTCACTTGGATTAAATTTCTATTATATTTCTGAGAACTTAATTTTATGTAAGTACTTAATTGTCTTTAATTAAATAGACCTCTTTTGCCAATTAATTTTGACAATTCCACTTGGAGGCAGGAAATACCACATACCTACAACATACAGAGACACATGAACATGCAGACAGACACGAAAAGAGACTCTATAGCTTCCATTTTAAAATTGCTACCACAGGGGTGCCTGGTAGCTCAGTTGGTTTAGTGTCGGAGTCTCTTGCTTTCCACTCGGGTCATAATTTCTTGGGTCCTGGGATTGAGCCCCAGGTGGGCTCTGTGCTCAGCAGGGAATCGGCATCAAGATTCTCTCTCTCTCCCTCTGCCTTTCACCTCCCAAGCCCCAGCTCATGTGCCCTGTCCCCCACACAGTCTCTCTCTCTCTATCTCATGCTCATGTTTTCTTAAAAAAAAGAAAGCTGAAGAATTACTTCCCTGAAGTTTGCAGAACAAATAGATGGTCTAGATAATGGTTCTAGAGAAACCCTGGGTAGCACATTTAGGTCTCAAAGGCATAGGGAAAAAAAATGAAAGCTCTTCGTAGAAGAACTTTTGATCCCCCAAGGCAAAAGGTTTGTAACATTTGCACTTTGAGATAAACAGGAGGTTTTGGCATTGGTAAAAAAAGGATGATTACACTATGAATCGTTTGTGAAACCACCCCTCTGATCCCCTAAAGACTAGATTTGTGAAACAAGGACAACGGTCCTCAAAAATTGGGTTGCTACCTAAATGATATCAAAGACTGGCATATCCATCCCCCTACATTGGAATGTTTTCCCTCTGGGTACATTTAGCATAGGGAAAAGCCTAAAAAATTCCTATTGGGGTCTGACTGTTAGCCTCCAATTTGATCAAATTTATGATCATTGAATTATTAAATCTTTTCAAATATCTTGTCAGGTTTCAGCTTGAACAGTCAATATTTCTGGCAGTATTGAACAATCCCATTAATTTTAGCTTCTCCTTGGTTATTTAAGAGAATATTATAATAGCACTTTACCGAAAATCTCTCAGAATCCTGTCAGCTTTGCGGGGGGGAGGGGTGATGTGGGTGGGAGTCCTCATTCTGAAGTCAATATGGGGACATTCAAACTGATATTGAAGATTTTGCATAGGTCTTTTGAGGATGATCTTTTTTTCTAGTGTCCCAGTTGATTATGACTGAGACACCAATCCTTGGACGCACATTTTGATGATGGACTCCTAAGATAGTGCAATGTAGGAGGCCTACGTGTTCCCTTTATGTCTTTAATTTTTCATTAGCTTTTTGCAATGAATCTTGCAATGAGGCTATTTTGGAATCTTGAAGCCTTTTGGAAGCTTTTACATGGCAATTAAAATAAGTAGCCCATTCTATTTGTTTGATGTGGGAACCCTTACTCTCAGGTGCACTTTTTAAATAAAAGGTCTTGTCTAACTGGGATGTTTCCCATAGTGGCCATTGTAATTATAGGTAGTCTTTGATAAAACTTTGCCATTTATTATAAATATCTACAGCTTCCAAGACCACAGTTTGTGTAAATAAAATAAGCAGATGTTCCAGATGGTGCATTCAACTCTTTGTATAGAAAGGATTGCATTTCTTTTAGTTAGGACTTTGGGTTTCTCAGATCCAAACCAATACCTGAGAGGGACATGTCACAGTGTCTTACTGATGAAGGATAGTTGGAAGAAAAACAGGTAGGGACAAACCCCCTCGGCCCTAATAGGAAACCACCCTTAAAATTTTACGCCATTCTGGAAGGAGTCCTCCATCCTTACCCATATGATAGGTAGATGAGAAAACCTGATAGGATGACAGGTGCAGCTAGGGTTCATCAGATTAAAACAGTCTGCCAACAAACCCATAAAACCCGTTAGACTTTGAAACTGTGATGGCAACCCTGTCAGATCTCCACTATCACTCAGTCTTGCATTGCTGCCCACCACTCTTCACCTGGTCGACCTCTTCATTCTTTGAAGTGGCTTGACCAAGAACCACGAGCACCGAAGGAGAAGAAATCCTGCAACATGACAGTACCTCAGAATTGCATGTAAATTGCCTTGAGATTGGTGGGCAACCTAGTAAAATTTACTTCAAACAAAGTTACCTTCCCTTAAAAAGCAGGGAGTTTTATGGGGCAGATTACCTCACTAGTGCTGACCAGGACATTCAAGCCTAACTGATTTCAAGCTCCACTTCTGAAAGGGTTGAAACTGCAATTTAGTCTTGGTTGGCTGTCCTGTGGTCAAGTTTTTGGTTTCTTTTCTTTTTCTTTTTTTCATTTTCTTCTTTCTGATCATCTTCTCGTTGTTCTTTTTCTTTCCTTTTCTTCTTGCTTGCTTTATTTTCTTTCTC
>NW_019154116.1:17844151-17920281 GCF_002288905.1 Enhydra lutris kenyoni | reverse complement strand
CTTCTTCTTCTTCTTCTTCTTCTTCTTCTTCTTCTTCTTCTTCTTCTTCTTTTTCTTCTTCTTCTTCTTCTTCTTCTTCAACAGTGTGCAGTAGAGAATAGCATCTAGACAAGTTGGAGAGAAAGGATCAATGAACTCCATATATTAAGCTCATAGAGTATCACCTTGAGACATCTTTGTTTGAGGCAACAGAAATTGGTTAACTGTCTTTGCTTCGCAGTGGCAAATTCATGAAATACAGGAGTTAGGATTAAGGTTTTGCTACAACAGGGGGGTAAATTTCCTTCTGATATGGGCTTACTGGGACCAAGAGAGGTACAGTAGGGAAGTTTATCATTCCCAAGGCATTCCAAGAACTACTTTAACTCCTGAACAATGATTAAATATTTTATAGAAAAATGTCTCTGTTAAAACCTTCAGAAATTTTTTCTAGAGTCAAATTCTTGAACTGCAGATTTGTCTAGCATCTTTAAATAATTATGAATTTTATATAGTATGAAGCAGAAAATTTTAAGTGTAAAGTTAAGTCACATCTTAAAAATGTTTTTAAGGTAATGAGTTATGTGTAAGTTTATTGTGGATATTTTAATAATTTCAAGATTATATAAATTATTTTCTCACTTTTTTTAATATGGAAAAGAAGACCTCCTTTTGTATTATTTCAAATTAAAAGACCATTCATTTAAAAGACAGGAAGACTATAAATATTCTTTTTATTTTATTTTATTTTTTAACTTTAGGAAGTGCCCTTGAAAAATTACTTAATAGGCCACAGGCATAATCACTCTGAAAGTTATCCATGATGTAGGTAGCCTCTGAGTGCTCCTCATAATATAGAATCATTTGTAGTAATCAACATATCTGTCAATCTAATAAGATGTCTTCTCACAAAGACAGACCCTTTCATTGTCATTTATAGGAAATAGACCTTTTGTCAGGAGCTATGCTTAGAAGCACACACAGCCAAGATTAAGTAAGTAACGGTGGAAACCACAGCCTTTGGCTAGCTCTCTGCTTTGGAGACACACTTAATGGGTATTTCACACACAAGTATCCCCTCCTTTGATATATGATCATTAAAAAAAAAAAAAAAATCTCCTTTCAGCTAAAAGGAATGTTTGACTCCAGAGACTCATCTCACACTTGAAAAGTCTTTAGAAAGCCACTTTGGCTCTACAAAAGTTTAGGTATGATGGAAAAATATAATTTTTTAAAGGCTATGCCCAAAAATCGGTGTATGGAATAGAACACACCCCTGGTGATGTCCTTCGTCACCAATATGTCTTCTTTAAGGCTCACTTGTTTCCACAGGGCACTGACACCTCAGCAGAAGTCTGCTATTCGTGGTGTTTTAACAACTCCATCGGTGCTGGGGCAAGTGGTCCCAGCTTGATAGCTCAGCACAGTTTTTCCTGGAAATTTAGGCTTTGTTTCATGCCTGGGGGGAGTTGTTTCTCTTTCACTTAAGAACCGGAGTCCTTCAATCTCCTTGCATTTCTTTCGTTGTGATATAGCACTTTAAAAGCTCCCTGGCTGACAGCTGTGGCCGGAGGCTGGGATCTGCTGGGAGCGGCATCAGGCATTGAAAATAATATCTGTTCATCTGTTCGCCAAAGGACTGCGGTGTTATAGGGTCCTGGAATGGATTTTTAGGATTACACCGCAGTCGTGTGAGTTAGGAAGTAGCACACACGCACGCATTCTAACTGAATGATGAATTTTTAAAAATCCATGATTTCATCGTGTATACGGACCACAGACATGAGAATATTGTTGACTGTGTCCCCACAATTCAAATGCTACTTAGCAGATACTTAGTGTAGAACTATGCAATGAACGGATCTGTCTCTTTCCAAAGCCCATCTTTCTTTTTGCCTATTTGATTAAGCTTTGATTAATTATACTGTAGCCGGAATGACCCCCAAATTTGGAGTTGTCAAGGAGGCCTAACAGGCTGTCTTCTCCTCTGGCTGACGCTGGCTTACATGCCCAGATCAGGCTAACGACAAAGAAGCCTTACAGCTGGAATCCACCTTACCTTTCTCTCTGTAGGACACCTGCTTCATGTCACCTGGCCTGTCTAGCACCTTGCTGGGTGGATTTGCTGAGCTGTCGTGCAGTTTCTTAATTCTCAGCCACCATCCAATTCCCTTACCATACTAACTCTGCCAGTTTTTGCATTTTCCCTCCTGTCTCTGCCTAGAAATTGTCTCTTTTCACATCCTGGTGTGTGAATATGGGGAGTCCCCAATCTCCTGTTTGAAAAGGGACTGAGTTGACCTGATAGCTTCAATGCACTAACTTCACAGAAGCTCTAAAGGAGTCACAGTAAACTTGAGCTGGCCTAATATTGAGATAGCTGCTTAGCTTTGGAAAAAATAATTTGGAAGCCATCTCTGTAAGCTTATATTCCTTCTCTTGCTAGGATTTGAAACCCTTGGTGCTTTCAACTATTTATGTAATTTATGTAATTTATGTAATTATGTAATATATATGGGACAGTATGGAATAGCATCTAAGAGGATGACCTCGGGAGTCAGGCTGCCCAGATTCAAACCTGCCGCTATGCGCTCATTTGTGGACCACTGCTATCTTCCTTAAGTTCTTCCATTTCATTTGTGATAGGGGCATAATAATAACACGTCCTTCACAGAGGTGTAAATGCACATGCATCTGTAATATAAATTATTACTATTGTTATTAATAAAAATAAAGGGTTTGGGTAGCACAGGGGATAAATGGCCAGGCTCATGCAGAGGGAAATCATGTAGGTCCTGTTAAGCTCATGTATATCGTATTAAAAATCCTATTTTCAAGATGAACTCTCTTAGCAACTTTCAAATATACAACCCTATTGTTAACTATAGTCATCATGCTGTACATTACATCTCCAGTGTGTAGTGAGAAGGCTCTACGGTGCTAATTACAGATTTTTCCACTACACTATGATATGTGAATTTCTAAAAAGCTTTGTATTCTGTAGAATTTATATTAAAACAGCAGGATTCAGGGCACCTGGGTGTCTCAATCATTTAAGTGTCTGCTTTTGGCTCAGGTCATGATCCTGGGGTCCTGGGATCTCGAACCCCAAATCATGGGGCTCCCTGCTCAACCAGGAGTCTGCCTCTCCCTCTGCCCTTCCCTGCTGCTCCTCCCCCCACTCATGGGTGCATGCTCCCTTTCACAAACAAATAAATAAAATCTTTAAAAAAAAAAAAAAAAAAGAAGGCAGGATTCATGAGGAAAAAATAAGATTATGTGCAAATCTCCCAAACTTGTGAAGTCACCCCTCGCAATCATCACCCTCATGGAAATACTAATAAAAAGAGACTACTAATAAGTAAATTTCCCTTTATATATAATATTCTATTTTAGGGAGAAAGGAGAAAGTGATTTGATGATAGGGATAGAAGTAAGATTAAGCCTACTTTGAGAAAGAGAAAGGGGTGGGGCTGGACATAAAAGTGAGAAAACACACCATGATGAGATAGAATGTGTGTCCAAATAGGGTCAAAGGAAAGATAGAATGTGAACGTAAGGGAAATGGGGATTCTATTCCACACTGCCCTCCACGGCTGCAGTTAAATCCTGCATTATTATGATATTTTGTGTTTGGCCATCATTTTTGGTGATGTGAGTCATTGATGTACTGAGGAATCATCTTATGAAACAACACACTTTGCATGTTATAATTACATTCTTCTCTACTTATCAATCCTTCACAGCCAATCCCCTCACGTTGTAGACACACATTCTAGGGTATGAGAAGGGGAATGATGTTCATAGATTAGAATTTCTGAAAAATTACTCTAGTAACGAATCAAATCTCAGAATTTGGACACCTTTGAGGCCAAACAGGAAAGGGTAGCTGGAACGGGACTGGTGGCAGTGATGGTGAATTTACTCAGATGTTCAATATCGAAAATCCCTACTCTACACTCAAAAGACACTTGCTTAAAGACACAGCCTTAGGTGTCAATGCTCTCTAAACCCTTGAATTTTGATACTTCACACCCCCAAAAAAGTGGAGGAGAAAAATTTCACGGAATAGGAAAGCAAAATACAACCTAATTACATAAACTAGACTAGGTTTGGGAAGTCCGAGTTCTTGCCATCCACTTTTTCTATTCGTGTTTATCTCCCCAGCCGTTCTGCATATGCCTAGACTAGGATTGCCATGAGTATGGGAAGAAGCATGGAAGAAACGGAAAGGTTAACAAATTAGGACACTTTGGATGTTGGTGTCAGTGCTTCAAACTTGAGAACAGATGAAGAAAATACATGTACTCTGCCTACACAAGCTTATTGAAAATAGTGGCAAATATTCTCTGAACTCTTAAATGTATTGTCACATAGACATGATACATTCATGTAAGATATTTGGTTTTGAACATTAAGAATAAATTATTTCATTGGAAACTACAGTTTGTGATTTAAACTCTTGTTTGAATCAGTGCTGTCCAATAAAAAATAATGCAAACCACAAATGTGAGCTGCATATATAATTTTAATTTTCTTTTTTTAAATATTTTATTTATTTATTTATTTGAGAGAGAATGAGTAAGAGAGAGCATGAGAGAGGAGAAGGTCAGAGGGAGAAGCAGAGTCCCCAAGGAGCTGGGAGCCCGATGCGGGACTCAATCCTGGAAGTCCGGGATCATGACCTGAGCCGAAGGCAGTCGCTCAACCAGCTGAATCACCCAGGCGCCCTATAATTTTAATTTTCTACTAAACACAGTAAAAAAGCAAAAAGAAATAAGTGAAGTTAATTTTTATATTTATTCAATTTACTATATCCAAAATATTATCATGTCAACAAAAAATGAATATAGAAATTGAGAAATTCCACGTTCTTCCTTTTCTGGTATTAATTCTTTGAAATTTGGTATGTAAATTAAAAATCTCAAATTGCCACATTTCAACTAAATAGCTACATATTGCTAATTGTTACCATATGGGACAATATAGGTATAAGTTAACTTGTTATGAGCATTATTTTGCCAGAATGAAAAGCTACAATTAAAATATGCCTACTTATGTTTTTGTCAGTATGTAACAATCTCATCCCTTCACACAACAGAAAAATATCATATCCCGTTTTCTTTCTTTTTTAAGGGAGTATTCTTATAGAATGCTTTCAAAGTATAACTTTTGGATATATCCCATCTCATATCTTATTTCAAGCATGATTCCCACATTCAATGCTTACATTTGAACATTTGTGAGGAATGTATTTTAATTTTTGTTATGTTGTATATGCCTGGATGACCACTGAACTGCATTGTAGCTGACAAGTTGACAAGGTGCCATGTTTCATAGATGTTTAATTAAACATATATTGATTTTGATTTTAGTTCTCTTGTTTTGGAAACATTATATATACTTTCTGGCCTCCAACACTTTTGGCTCTTGAAAAATTCCACTTTTAGCCTGTAGGCTTGGAGCCCTGGGTGCCAAATGCACAAGATCAGCTGGCTGGAGCCACATGCTGGTGGCCCGCAGAGTATAGGCTGTTCCTGTTCCTTTAGTTCTCAGTGCAATTGTCACCTAAAACTGGCTTTTGCTAACTTAAGTTTTGCCATAAGGATAGTCTGTCTGTTTGGGCTTATTTTATTTTATTTATTTATTTATTTTTTTCCTTCACAGCATTGGTAAATTTGGTCACATTTATGTATTTGTTATTTACTCATTTTTTTTTTAAAGATTTTACTTATTTATTTGACAGAAAGAGAAAGATAGATTGAGCACAGGCAGTGGGGAGGGGCAGGGGCAGAAGAAGAAGCAGACTCCCCACTGAGCAAGCAGCCAGACCTGGGGATTGATCCCAGGACCCTGGAATTATGAACTGAGCTGAAGGCAGCCACTTAACTGACTGAGCCACCCAGGGACCCCTGTATTTGTTTTTTAAATATATTTTCTGTTTCTGATTTAAGAGGGTCAAGGGTTGTGTATTATTTTCTTATCTACTGTATAATAAAGAATTTTGTAGACACTCAATAAACCTTAGATAAGTGAAGGAAAAAAAAATTCTTGTTGTAAGGAAGAGTTCAAAGCTCACTTTACCTAAATGCAGAAAAGAGGTTGTCAGTCTGGTAGGGATTTAAGGTTGCTCTAAGCTGCATAACTTAGAAAAAATAATTCCCATGTATCCAGACTAGAGAAGCAATTCTTTTTAAGTTAAAGTTTATAAAGAGTTATAAAACCATCTGACATTTTACCAGTCATTTATGTTTCAGTAATGTCATTGGCTTACATTTAGTAATTTATCTTGTTCTTTCCTGGATGATCTGATTCTATTTTCTAATTTTAAGGATTTTTTTTTCTTATTTTTTTTTCTTTTCCTTATTCTCTAAATGTGCAATTCTCAATGTTGGCCCATTTTGCTTCTTCCAGGAGCTATTTGGCAATGTCTGGAAAAGTTTTGGATTGTCACAATTGGGAGTAGGGGAAGATGCTACTGTCACTTTTTGAACAGAGGAGAGAAATGTGGCTTAAAGTCAAATGTACAGAATAGCTCCCCAGTAACAACCATTCAACTCCAGATGTCAAAGGGTGACATTGTGAAACCCTCCTCTAGTCTAGTTCATGTTAAAAATAGTGATCTGTGTTTTATCCTTAAAATGATTATTAAATTGGAAAAAGTATTGCTTCTGTTTATGATACACCTTTTGCTTCATCATAACTGAAGCTTTTTCCATTGTAACTAAAGTTAGTTCATCCAAGTTTACAAGGTGCATAGCAGTGACCATTTATCCCTATAAGTCTTTTCCAGGCTTTCCTCTTTACATCTTTATTTTTTTTTTATTTTTTTTTAAAGATTTTTTTTTTTTTTTTTTTTTATTTGACAGAGAGATCACAAGTAGGCAGAGAGGCAGGCAGAGACAGACAGGAGGAGGAGGCAGGCTCCCTGCTGAGCAGAGAGCCCGATGCGGGACTCGATCCCAGGACCCTGAGATCATGACCTGAGCCGAAGGCAGAGGCTTTAACCACTGAGCCACCCAGGCGCCCCCTCTTTACATCTTTAAATGTTGGCAGACATAATGAGAGTTTTGATGAGTATCATCATGTCATTCTGTCGATTTAATGCATCTTTGTTAATCTGTTTTATAGGTCCCTTTAGATGGGATGTAATACAGCAGAAGTCTTTTCATCAAAAGGATTAATGCCTGCATTATCATTTCTGCAATAAAACAGAAAGTCAAGTGGTGGAGGCCACAGACACCTCAAACCTGGATTCCACAATTCTACATTAAGTGCTGGAGTTTTTATTACTCTGCTGTTGGAAAGCCTTTGCCAATGCTTACAAGGAACTGCTTATCCCTGCTTCTCTGGGTCCTGTTTGATGGAGGTCTCCTAACACCCCTTCAACCACAGCCACAACAGACTTTAGCCACAGAACCAACAGAAAATGTTATCCACCTGCCAGGGCGCCGGCCACATTTCCAACGAGTTAAACGGGGCTGGGTATGGAATCAATTTTTTGTGCTGGAGGAATACATGGGCTCCGAGCCTCAATATGTGGGAAAGGTAATGGCGTTTCTTTTGACAACCACTTGATAGCAAGGGGGATTATGCATTGTGTATTGTGTGTGGATGTTTTGCACAGGAGTTGAACAAACCAGTGACTAGAACACTGGGATTGAAATCCAAGAGACCTGGTTTCTCTTCCTGACTCAGTGGCCCGGGTAAGCTTTGGAATATCATTTAATCGTTCTTTACCTCAATTCTCCCTGGTTATTTTAATAAAATTAATATATATTTTTTCCTAATTTTTTCTTTAATTTTAACATTCTTTGCTAAAGACAAAACGCTAAGATATTAAGTGTCATTAAAAGTGGTGTTATAGCACATTATTGCTCACAGACATTCTGAAACTATTTACCAAGAAGAGACATAGGGAAAAAAAAAACAAAACAGGCATAAATATTCTAAACTACCGTTGATATCCTTGAATGAGCAGGATGCCTTCCTTCCCCCGCCCCTTAAAAACATGACATACCATTTGAAATGTGGTTTGAAGTATTTGACGTGGCTTGCTTATACTTTATAAATTATTTATTTATTACATGTTTTGCAAGCTCTTTATGAAGCTATGTATGGCCAAAGTAATAAGTGTTGGAACCCAAGTACGTACACCTCAGTCTCTGACACAGCATGCCACTTTTAAATCTTACTGTAAATTCACAGAAATTTTTTTTCCACAAAATAATTGATGGCAACTCTTCCTCTCAGCACATTTATACTTTACTGCTATTTTCCTTACATAAAATATTTGGCCCTTGTCTAGAATGGATATAATTTATCATTGCCACCAAATTTTTTCTAGAAAAATGAATATTTTATTTTGTTACTAACTGTCCTTAAATCTAAAAGATTTTGTCATGGTTTTAATAAAAACATATATGCTTGAAAGCAAAACAAAGCAAAATAGAGCAGAACATATATGCTTGAAGAGAGTTTAGAATAAATCCAAAAACAGAAATGGAAAACTATAGCAGAAGAAGTCCTAGGAAGCTGATCTAGAAGCATGTCTCTATTGCACATTAATGTCCTCAGAGCTTTCTGGAAGCCTAAACTAATGAGAAATAGGATGAGTCTTATGATTCCAGTGGTAGGTAAAAGGAAGCAAATCCATCAAGATTTAAGTTATTTACACTATATTTTTTGAATGTACCTTTTAGAAATATATTTACAGAATACCAAATAATATAGTGGAAAAGATCTTCAAAAGAGCCTTTGTTGAAAATGAACAGACAGCCAGGGTTTCCTGAGGTATACGGGGCCCCAGGCAAATATTTTCTGTGGGATACCTATCTCTATATAAAGTTGGAGTCATGCCAAGTCAGTCTTTGAGTACCATTCTGGCGGTCTAATTTTTAGTGATTTTGTAAAAAATACACTATGTCATTAGCACAGGCTATCTCCACAGATCACTTGCTAGGAATCGGGATCTAGTCATGTGACCCTGGGACAACTCCATACATGTTAGTCCTGGAGCTCCACAGAGTATCTGATAAACCCCAAATTAAGTAGAAAGTCAGAGAGTGCCTTCACGGGGACAAGTGGACACTAAGGCCCAAGCAGTTCTAGTCAAGCCCATGACACCCCACCCAGATGGCACTGCTGTCCATAAATAGACCTGGGAAAAAGAAGGGTCTCAGGAAATTTTGAAGAAAGCACTCCAAAACATAGAAGCTCCAACATTACTCTACATTGCTTTTGCTTATATGATTCCTCTATATGACCGTGAAATACAATAATCTTTATGGTGACATAATTTCATGTTCTGGAACACTTGTTTCTTATGAGTTAATATAATATAAGGATCAAGTTTTGGAATCTAAGACAGATGGATAGGCAGCATAGCTCTGAAACTCTGCCTCATGGGTATTAATATTCTCAGCTCTGCTTATGATGGAAACTAGACATCATGTTGAGGTTCCTGGCAAGAATATAATAAGAAAGTGTTCTCTCTGATTTTGATGGAAGCAGATTCATAGCCTTTAGTTGCCTGAATCCGAAGTAAAAAGATTGTTGAAAAATTAATGAAACCGACTTTTATTCTTAGAAAGAGTCGCATTTCACCTAGGAATTGCATATCCAAATTTTGTTTGATTCTCTTGAATCATATCTTTGTAATTGCTAATATAGTATAGAATTCATCCAATCCACTTCAAAGATGAATTAGCATTTTATACATAGACTGTAAAGGAGTAGATCTAAAATCTATTATTAAATGAAAACATTATTTTCAGTCACACATTTGTAACGCGTGACGAGAACCTGTGGCTTTCCCACAATGCATGTTCCTAATGCAAATGAAACAGTAGGAGCCCCAGTTTCCTTTCCACATGGAAACTAAAGTTTAATTAAGTTTGTCATGGTGAGTCAAGATGGGGGAATAGTAATAACATCGGGACCGATTCAAGTCATTATATATATGTGTGCAAACATATATAAATATATTTATGCTTCTGTTTCTTTTTAGAAAGGCACTGAGACAGTTCTCAGAAAAATAAAATATCATAAATAATGTAGAATTCCAGATGAAGCAGGAAGGCAGATGCAAAAGTGCCAAGCATAGTGGTGGTAGTGGATTGGTTAAATACGTAGTAGATTAGTAAAATAAAACTGAACTTCCATAATTGAGCTTCATATTTAATCTTGGGTATTTTGCAGCATCAGCATCTATGGGAAACACTAATTTGTACAGTTCCTATTACTGAAAGTTCCACTTATTGAGAAGAAAAAATCTATGCCCCTAGCTTCAAATCTGAAAGAATTTATACATGTGGAAATGTATAGTCAGGATCCTGAACAGCTTAGTGGACATTAGCATCAACAACTGTTCTATTTAAAAGGAGCAGACGTTAATGTTGACATTCCTTCAAGAAAGAACACACTGTGGTGTTGCTTATAAGGAATATTACTTTACTTTATATACAAATAAATCATAAGAGCTTCCAGAGGTAAAGCCAATAATTCCCTCAAATAGACATTTTGGATTTTCAACAATACTTGGATAAATGTACGATGCATAGTAACACAGAAATTAATTTGATCAGCACAAATTTTAATCCAGGTGCTATCAATTGCTCACAGTTCCCTCTAAAAACAGAAACAAAACTAAACAAAAGTCCACCTGTTATTATTATTTTTTAAGATTTTATTTATTTATTTGACAGAGAGAAATCACAAGTAGGCAGAGGCAGGCAGAGAGAGAGAGGGAAGCAGGTTCCCTGCTGAGCAGAGAACCTGATGTGGGGCTCAATCCCAGGACCCTGAGATCACAGCCCAAGCCTAAGGCAGACGCTTAACCATTGAGCCATCCAGGCGCCCCCAAAAGTCCACCTATTATTAAACACACACACACACACACACACGGTGTACACAAACACATACTCACAGAGTAAGCTGGATGCTTGCACAAACATGTATAACTGGGTGCCTATATCTGTGTAGTACTACTTTATATCATAGCCTCAAAGCTGTGTATCAAGAAAATGCTGCCCAGTTATCCACAAAGAATAATTTAGGAAATTGAGTTGTCATTTCAGATGATCTTTGTTAGCAGTAATTCTTACATTTAAATTGTTTAAAATGGCAAAAAGATTAAAAATGGAAACATACATAAACCCTAAATTCTGGAGGCATTGAGAATGCATTACAATTTGAAAAAGTGTTAAGCCTGGTAGGGATCAATCTAATTATGAAGGTCGCTAGATTATAATTGTAATCAGTAAGCTTTACTTAGTGCTTACCTTGGGCACTGTTTTAATTGTTTTACCTTCATAAAATTATGTAATCCTCAAAACAACATACGAAGAAGATTTCTAGTAGCTCCATTTCACATATCAGAAAACTGAGACACAGAAGAGTCAGGTAACTGTCCCAGGGCTCCTCAGACAGTAAACGCTGAAACTAGGATTTTAAGTAAGGAAGTTTAGCTCCATTGAACCAAAAAATATCACAGATTGTTATCTTCTAAGGATATTAAGAGCTAATAATAATTTCAATATTCTGTCGAAAGTACTATAGTGGAGATCTTATTGGGGTGGTGGAGCCAAAGGCAAGTCTATGACTACGTCCAGAAGATGGAGGAGTTTAAGAAAGCCTTCACAGATGAGGGACCACCTGAGATGCATCTTGAAGGATGACTCCATTTTTTCAGAAGAGAGAGTCTGAGGGAAAGTTTTATAAGCATTGAGGCTTGAAAATTCCAGATGAGGCTTAGATAACCATATTTCAATATAGTCAGAGAACATGAAGCCAACTGTTTCGGGTAGGTAAATACAGAAAATATTAGGTTCAATTCTAATATCAAGATCATATTTATATATTTGTTTGTTTATACATTGGGGTATAGTTGACAAATAACATTATATTAGTTTCAGGTGTACAACATAATGATTCAATATTTGTATACATTGCAAGATGATCACCGCAATAAAGCTAGTTAATATCTGTCATCATATATCATTACAAAATTTTTTCTTGTAGTTAGGACTTTTAAGATTTACTGTCTTAGGAACATCTGGGTGGCTCAGTCGATTAAGCGTCTGACTCTTGGTTTCAGCTCTGGGTCATGATCTCAGGGTCCTAGGATTAAGCCCCTCACTGGGCAGACCCAGAGTCTGCTGGTGATTCTCTCTCTCTCTTTTCCTTTCCTTCTGCTCCTCTCCATGCTCACTCACTCTCTCTCCCTCTAAAGTAAGTAAATATAATCTAAAAAAAAAAAAAAAAAAAGATTTACTCTCTTAGCAACTATCAAATATTCAACAGAGTATTATTAACTATAGCCTTGTGTGGTATACTATAGTTTTGTTTGTTCTTAAAGGTCCCATGATCCACAAAGATGTCTTGACTGAGGATTCAGATGGACAGAGTTGCAGTTGTAAAATGAGCACTAAAAGCGCCACTTGAAAGACCCATTGGAGGTGGGGGGACAGACATGGAGACAGGGAGAACATAAAGTTGAAGGTTACAGTAGGCCTGACCAGGAAGTAATGCAGAGAATGGGATATTAGAATTGAACATTTAAAAGGTGGACATATTATGAAATATTTCAAGATCTGTCAGTCATGGGAATAGAAAGGATGAGACAAGACATTAACGTATAACTGCATGCAGAGAATGAAATAGTGGGAGAAGTAAAATAAGTGACTCAGATTTCTGACTTTGTTTTCCTAATATCCAGTATAGAACTGGAATTAGAGTAAGAAACAAAATGATCGCTGTTAGACATGGTACATCCACAGTTACTTTTATTTTTTTAAGATTTGCTTATTTTAGAGAGAGACAGTAGGGAGAGCAGAGAAAAAGAGGAAGAGAGAGAGAGTCTTCAAGAAGACTTCCTGCTGAGCACAGAGCCTGGTGCAGGGCTCACTCCCAGGGTCCTGCAACCATGACCTGAGCAGAAATCAAGAGCTCACCACTTAACCAACTGAGCCACCCTGGCAGCCCTCCTTAGGTGTACCCAGGTGAAGTATCTCACAGATATTTAGATATGTTAATCTAGAGTTTGCAAAAGAAGCCTGTGATAGAGATACAGATATAGGAGTAAGTGGTCTACAGGTGGTAAGCAAAATCACACAAATAGGTAACACTCTCTGGGAAAACCTCAGAGAAGGTATGTGAATCCTGACTTTTAACGGAAGAGCAAGTGAAGAAGAATTAGGTAGATCTATATAATAAGAAGCAAAACACAAATATTAAAATAGTGCAATGGCGGGGCACCTGGGTGGCTCAGTGCGTTAAGCCTCTGCCATCAGCTCAGGTCATGATCCCAGCGTCCTTGGATCGAGCCCCGCATCGGGCTCTCTGCTCTGTGGGGAGCCTCCTTCCCCCCCCTCTCTCTGCCTGCCTCTCTGCCTACTTGTGATCTCTCTCTCTGTCAAATAAATAAATAAAATTTAAAAATAAAATAAAATAAAATAAAATAAAATAGTGCAATGGAAAATAAACTGAAAGTTTTGAGAGTAAGAAATGACAAACAAGGGTTGAAATTCACAGGTCGGTTAAATAATGACTGTAAAAGTCTCTTCTCGTTTTGTCAGTGAGCCAGAGGTGACCTTTGTCAAAATGGTTTAAATGATTTTCTTTAGACCTTAAAGAAAAAGAAAGGAATGGGTACAGCCAATAGATACAAAAAGAGATTGATCTTTGCCTTATTTATATGCCTGGCTTGATCTGATTGGCATTTTATTAGGGTTCTCCAAATAAAACCAACAGGATGTGTGTGTGTGTGTGTGTGTGAGCGCGCGCATGTGCGTGTGTGTTCGTGCGCGTGTGTGTATGTGTACATATGCCTATATATGTATATGCATTTATGGAGAAACAAAGAGAGAGAGGATTTTATTTTAGGGGATTGCTTCCCCATGGTTGTGGAGATTCAAGTCCAAAATCTGCAAGATAGGCTTGCAAGCATGCAACTCAGGGAAGAGCTGCAGATAAAACGTCAAGGCAATGGTGATAGAATTTCTTTTCTTATTTTGAAATTATATGTAGAGCTCGGTTTTGGATTAGTAAAATAAGGAACAACAAGAAAAAAACAAGAAGAGATAGCATGATAGCTTATTAAAATAGATTTAATTGCATTGCAAAAAATAATTTGTCTATCCAGAATTTCTCTTAAAGTAATAGAATCTTAAAAAAAAATAAGCTAACACAAAACTAAGATGATATTTTGATTCGTGTATATAATCGCTTGCACCCAATAAAAAGGTAAATTATACCATAAAGTTATCCTAAAGTGTTTCAAAGATGTTTCCTTGGCTCAACGTTCTATCTATCTATTCTCTATTTGATGACTCATGAGTCAGGTAGTTTTGTTACTTACTTATTTATTTAGTTAGTTAGTTGTGTGGTTTTTTGAGAAGCCTATTTTCATGGTGCAATTTACTCCTAAAATTTGAGCTTTTGATATCAGAGTAATTCTTTTTCAGTTGAGAGTCAGTGTTCATATCATCAGCCCAATCTTTATACAAAATTGAATGCATCCTCTTGACCTCTGCTTCACTTACATGCCTGAGAAACTTGCAGTGTATTCAAGTACTCTAAGTCAAGATCTTGTTTGCAATCCATTCTGCTGTCAAATGGTCTAACCTTGACTCTAATCAAAGCATCATTATCTACCTGCTCTTTCTGCAGCATAAAACCAGAAGGAGCCATTCTCACTTTTTTCTAAAAGCCTTTTTAGTTAAACCAGATTATTTTATTGCACACTTTGATTCTTAAACATATCTCTAGTGTTATAGTTTTTCTCAAAAGAATGATGCTGTGTTTGAAATAGTCATCTTAGATATGATTAGATAGCAATACCTTTAAAAGGAAAATTGACATGGAATCTGAACAAATAACACCATATACTAAAGTTCTTATCAAACAGTTAATGCCCATTGTATGTCAGTTCTTCTCTCTCCTTTACAATTTATTTCTTGCTTCTAGCATACTAGTTGCTCATAATAGCTGTGCCATAAAGGTTTAATGTATTTATTTAATTGAATTGTCAGGGCCTTGAATGAAATTCAGCTATCTTTAAATCAATATACAAATCCTTAAAAACAGCATTTCAAAAATAGCGTGGACAGCATGAAGATTTGATAATCACTTACCGTTTGTTTTTTCTTCTTTTTTATTTTTCTCCTCTTCTCCTTCCTCTTCCTCCTGTTGCTGTCTTTCCACCCTCCCTCTAATTATTTTTCTACCATTCTGTTTCTTCTAACCATTTCTTTGTATTATATGTAGCCCAATATAGTTACTTAAAAGCTAGGGTAAAGAGTTGGGAGGCTTTGATTCTAATTCCAGCTCTTTTAATAATGACCCACATGAAACTACTTAAGCACATGTGTGTCCACTCATATGACTAATAATGTAGCGTGATATATCACATACCCAGATTTTATTTTCATCATGAAGATCTTAAATGCATTTGTCCCAAACTTTACAATACAATTCATTGTATGTGCATGTATGTATATGTGCACATACGTTTAGACATTTTTTCCCTGTAAAATACTAGTTGGATTCTTCAGGAAACAGTGTTCTCTCTATGGCTAACATTGATGAACCCCTACAACTTGCATATTATATCAGGTGATAAGACCTAGGATCCAATGCAATGATTGGGGAAGTAACTGGAAAGGCCACCATATGAACGGATAACAGAAAAATAGGGACTACAGAGTGATCTGAATAATACAGATTTTGAATTTAATGTTCTCCACTTCTAACAACATTGACTTTGTGAGTATATGTCACAGTTATGCCATTCAAACATGCACTTGAAATATAAATGGATTATTTTGGTACACTTTTAGCATAATCTATATGTATGTAAAGATCCTTCCTGTTTCTTAACTCTAAAAAGGGAGAAACCACTGTCATAAAAAGTACCATCTGTATATATTTCATTGTTCATGAGGCACCACATAGTCCATGTCTATTGACATTTAGTCAATAGAAATAACATATGAAATTACTATGATAAAAGCATACCTTTTCTACTCCTGCATTTCCCAGAGAGATTGCATAAAGGAGATTTTCTATAGAGCTTATATTAGTGTAACACTTTAGAGTAGACGTTTAATGCCTAGTCACACCCATTAAAGCATGTTGTTGTTTCTTATTGTTGTTGTTTTATGTCAACCTTCAAGAATTGTTAGTCTTGGGGCTCCTGGGTGGCTCAATGACTTAAGCGTCTGCCTTCAGCTCAGGTCATGATCCCAGGGTTCTGGGATTGAGTCCTGCATTGGGCTCCTTGCTCAGTGAGGAGCCTGTTTCTCCCTCAGTCTGCTGTTCCCTCTGCTTGTGCTTTCTCTCTCTCTCTCTCTCTCTCTCTCTGACAAATAAATAAATAAATAAAATCTTAAAAAAAAAAAAGGAAGAGAAGAAAAGACAAGAACTGTTAGTCTCTCACAGTTTCATGGATGTTAGAAGACTTGAGATGACTGGGTCGGAGAAAAGGGACATTACTGCTCCCAGCACAGCAAGCAGCATGAACGTCTGCATATTTGACTCAGTTCCCATTGCCCGATGTGCCGTATGGACGAAAGAGACCCAGATGGATGCCAGCTCTTTCCATGGGTTGCATTTATTGAGAGGAAGCCTGATAACACCTGCCGTTTGTTTGGGAGGGAGACGTTACCCATGTTTTAGTGGGTAGGAAGCATGACTGATCTTTACTTTGGAAGAAGACACTATCTCATCTTTTCAAAGTTATTTGTTATATATACATTCTTGAAAATATAGTCTTGAAAAAAGGTCATTTAGTGCTTTCTGGGCAAGGCCTGCAGGGCTGTGAGAGATGAGGAAGAATTGTCTCCCGGTGCTTTTAGTACATTGCCTTACTAAACTGACACCATGTAATGTGGTGACAAAGTTAAAAACAATTTAAAATATTTCAGCAAGTGAACTGAACTGCTTTTCCAGTAGTCAAACGATGACTCCTTCTCTTTCTCCCTCTCTTTTTTGAAGCAACTTAAAAAAAATTTAAAAAAAATCAGTTCTCTCAGAGCATGCATTCTCTTTCATTCTGAATCTAGATTTAGGATTATAAATAAAAAGAAGGTTGGACCTCAAGTTTAATTCAGGCTCTTAGTGATGTTAATCTCACAAATTAACTATCTTCTCAGTACGTATAACCTTTTCAGTATACCTATGTATTTTTCTTATCCAGGTGATAGGAGATAACTTATTTTTCAGCCATTGGTATGAATAATTGTTTGGGAGATAGCCTCATAATTATATTGATGGTCTCATTCCTTGATTAAAATGTCTGAATGACTTTTTCATCACAAACAGTGATTTATTGTGATAAAAAGTAGAGAATTATATAGAATTAAATTTCTCTTTATTTGACAAAGTATTCAGTGCTACTGAATTTTGAAATGACCAGAGAGTTATAGGATGTTATGGTATTTTAGGCCACTTATTATAAAGGATTTCAGATTGTAATTCATAATGTTGTTTCAGAGTGCTGGGCATTAAAAGAGGACAATGGTATTTTCCCATGATATATAAAAGCTCTAAATACAACTTTTTGCTGAGTAGACTTAGACACTAAACAAGGAATTGGTAGTACGGAAAGATGGAATTACAGTTGTATTGACTATGTCAGCTACTGTTTTAACTTTTGAGGTCATCCCCAAAGGACCAGTAATGTCACTTTAAAAAGCAAAATCAATCAATCAATAATAATAATAATATATTAATACACAAGGAAAAGTGTACTTTGAAAATAAACCCAGACAATAAGACATGTTTCAAAACCAACCCTCCAGTAATTTTTTTGCTTTGATTAAAGTATTTTCAGCATCAAATAGAGAAATATTTATACTATTTTTACATGATTATAATCAGAAAAAAAATTAAATTTCTGTGCCCAACATGGGGCTCGAACTCATAACTCCGAGATCAAGAGTCTCATGCTCCACAAACTGAGCCAGGGCAAGCCTTCGCAGGACATCTTTTTTTTGTTTCACAACTGTCTACAAATGAGAACACTGATTGTTTCCCTTAAATCTGCAGTTGCCTTCACGTAGTGCCACTGTATTCACTTAACTGGAAACACACAGTGTTTGTGCAAGCTTTCAGGTGTCCAGCATAGTAATTTTATGTAAATGTTTAAACTGTGCATTTCATGGAAAAAATCTAGATTTCGTATTTTAGAAGGACATTGTTTAAATTCAAAGTTTAGAAGGATTAGTTATGATATACATTTTTATCAATATGTGCAATCATGCGCTCATTAATTTGTCAGGAATATTTCTGGCTTTTTTCTCCACTGATTAAATTGTTCTGTAACATACAATCTTTGATTAAGAATCAAACTTTAGTTATTATATGGGATATCGAATATATTTAAGAAATAATTATCTAATTTTTATTATTCAGTCTGTTTTGAATGATGGTCTTATTTGTATTTCCAAGGTGATGCTTTTATTAATGTCTATGAATACATACTACTAAGTGAAATTTTTTGGATCAAACAATGATCAAGAGTAGCTATTAAATTAATAATTATGCGACTGAGTAGGGAAATATTCCAGTTCAATTAAGTAAAATAATTGCTTACAGAAAAATAATTATGAATGCTCTCAGTACACGATGCTTCCTGGGTGAGAATTTTGAAGAACAAAGAAGATATAGATAATGGATAAAAGCTGGGATTGTGAGAATTTTAGGATGAGTAAAATGTGAGCTAGGACAGAGTGAATATTGTCAGGAGTGAAAATTACAGGTTTCCATATACTCCCCTTAAGTACCAGGTTTCAAAAATCCAGACCTACAAAATCCGATGATTCTTACTTGCTGTTTTGAGATTATAAGAAAACAAGTCTTCATGTGCCAATGGACTGGGATGTCCAGTCCTTTCCGTGCGATTTGCACGTGTCATGAGTCAGTAGCCCAAGCAGCTGCTTCTGCGGGGAGTGATGGACAGGCTACAGCAATGTCTTCATCCCAGGACGACCTGGCCTTGCACAGCAGGTCTCTGCTGACTCTCTAAGGCCGGGGTTTCTCCTCGTGATGCAAAGCAATAATCCACTTGGGTTTAGGGTTATGACTGATGTCAGAGTAAAATTATTAATAGCACCCATTTTTACTTTCAAAAGTGTTCTTGTTGGATGACAAATTATATGGCTACCTGAGTGTGTACATCATTTAGAAAACTGCCTGGGCCTCAAAGGCTATGACCACATGGTTATGGCTCTATTAAATCACACACGTACACTCAGCTATTTTGCCCGGGGCATGCCCACTGCAGTTGATTGGCAGAGCGTCTAGAATCAGTCGCATTCTAGGCCTAAAATAACATCGTTCTCCCTCGGTCTACTATTGGTTTTGACACCGAATTTTCCTGATCATTATGGTGATTTTTCTCTTAAGGGCACCTTTATTCTTATGACCATTTGGTATTAGTCAAGGACTCTTCATACCTTGAACTTACTTAATCATGTTAATAGCCTCTACGTTACTGCCAGAAAATTATTCTGTTTTTTTTTTTCTTTTTTATGAACTTTCAGATGAAATAAGTAACTAGAGAGAAGTTCAATCTAACTTTAACAATCAGTTTTGGCTAAGACTTAGGCAGCCCTTGCCAAACCAAAATGTCTTGTTAGAAAATTCTGCCTTTCCAGTGGTGAAGTTCTATACTGCATATTTGCATAACTGAAGTACACATTCTATTCGTTCTTTGTAGAACTGAGAAAAAGTTTGGCCTAAAGGTAAATCCTAGTTTTCTTCTGGGAAAGCAGAAAACTAAAATATAAATAAATAAATAAATAAATAAAGGCAGAAAACTAGAAAGTTTCTAGTTAGAATTTTCTAGCTTAAAGTACATAAAAGTCAAAACTCTGCCAGATACCTACTAATATTATGGTGGGAGTTAATTTAACTATAAGTTTGCAGGTTTCTCCAGCTCTAAGAATTATCTCCAACTCTTATAGAATTTGAGTAAATGAAGTTGGAATAAAAGAGATAACGGAGGGGCGCCTGGGTGGCTCAGTGGATTAAGCTGCTGCCTTCAGCTCAGGTCATGATCCCAGAGTCCTGGGATCGAGCCCCGCATTGGGCTCTCTGCTCTGTGAGGAGTCTGCTTCCTCCTCTCTGCCTGCCTCTCGCCGACTTGTGATCTCTGTCTGTCAAATAAATATATAAAATAAATCTTAAAAAAAAAAAAAGATAACAGAATGGAGATGGCAATTCTAGAAAAGTTTCTTGAAGGAGTAGGATTTCGGGTGTTTAGTGCAAGTGATCTATATTACAGCTTTGAGGTAAAGTACAAAGGAAGACTAAATAGTGTCCTTGAACAAGGTGGACAGTTTTTGCAAAAACTACATTATGAGAGATGAGCATGACCAAATAAAGGACAAGAATTTTTAAAATAACGAGTATAAGTCCTCCAAGTTCTAGCCCAATATGATTACCCTGACACTCTTGGAAACTACTCCAGCTTCTGTAAAATGGTGCAAGGTCATTTTCAATAGCAGTGGAAGATTGTTCTTACCAGCTGTAAAATAAAATTTTGGTGTGAAAGAGATAGGGACTGGAGCGCCTTGGTGGCACCGTTGGTTGAGTGACTCACACTTGGTTTCAGCTTCACTTGTGATCCCATGGTCCTGGGACTGAGACTCAAGTGAGGCTCTGCGTTCAGCACAGAATTGGCTTAAGAGTCTCTCTCCCTTTCCCTCTGCCTCTCCCACTCATGCTCTAACTAAAATAAAATAAATAAATCTTTAAAGAAAAAAGAGAGGTAAGGACAAAGGCATTGGAGACTATGGCTTTTATTCTGGCTTAGGAATAATAAGAATGGGAAATAGTTGAGAACTCGTGAGGTATGGGGTAATAGAGTAAATATAGGAAGAGAGATATGATATTAAAAATTTCATTCATCATTTAATATTTTCTGATCTCTGTGTGGAAAGTATTTTGGAATTATTCATCATTAATTCTCTCCATACACCCAAGAGGGGAGTACTGTTGTTTTCTGTATGTTGAGGAAAAGAAAGTAGAAGTGAAGTTCAGTTATTTGTCACGGGTAACTTATAACATTGGAGAGCTGGGGTCCAAAAGTAAGTCTCCCTGACTATGAAGCCAGAGTAGTAGTCACTATGGTAGAGGGGAGGGGTGCCTGCCCATGAAGCATTTGACTTTTGACAGTGCTTAAAATGCTTTCTGACACATAAAGCATATTAAAGAGTTAAGCAAGCTCCCAAATGAAACAGGCTGTTGGTGAAAAGCTCAAGGAAGGCACGTAGCATCACACATACTATTCATTCTCATGATGTCACTTTCAAGGAGATAAAAAGATGCTGTTGAATGAGCTATAACTTAAGACATATGTTAATTCAGTCCCTGAAGAAGGACATCACAATTACTCAATTATTGGATAAAGAACATCCAAGGGAGTTTATATTTCAGTGGAAATGTAGAGCTTTGGAGCACGGCTTATAAGGCCCCACTCCTTTTTTTCTAGTTGAATCAGAAATGCAGAGTGGTACTTCCGATATCCTTCTTCATTTATCCAGGATGATTTTTTTTTTCTTAAGAAAAATTTTCTCATATTTCTTAAACAAAACTGAAACAGTAAACTGAAAATATGATCATTAGATAAACACATGTATTAGAGATAAAACCTTTTTCAAATATCTATTTTAAAATTATGCAAGTATAAAACATTTTGCTACATAAATTGTAGATGGCAAAATATACAGTGATAAATTTCTAAGAGGTTTTGAGCTCTGTTTTCAGTGGTTCCCTGATTGGAACTTATGCTGTTAATATGTTGTTATTTTATTTTATTATTTTTTTTATTTTGCTTACTTATGTGATAGAGTATTTAAAATCTCATTCTCATGCTCCAACAAATTCAAGAAAAATTTAACAAGTGTAATAAATATTTATTAAAGATTCCACAAAGCTTGACAAAGAAAGAGATGTGGAAAACACCAAACATATATACCATTTGCCAAAACAATTTAAAATACAAGTTATTGGTTGTTAAAGAAAAACAAATCATGCGAATGAAAACAAAATCAGTAAAATTTGAAATTTTCCTGTCTCCTTAGAAAGCAAAGTGGTGAAATAGGCAAGCAAAAATATCACCTCAGTGTTTGTACACACACACAAAAATGTCAAAATTAAATTTCAGGTCTGCCCCTCTCTACAACTGATTATGTGTCTTTGTGAATGGAAGGGAGGCCAGAGGGAGGCAGGGTGGGCTGTCATAGATGAACGGTTCCCAAGAAAATATTCACAAACACTGGCTGGAAGCAGAAGATAATCACACATAGCTTTCAGTTGGCAGTTATGTTTATTGAAGTGAAACCAATGAATTATAAAATAAACAACAAGACCCCTATTCCTTCATTGTTGTGAGGATTTGTGGAAATGATGTAGCAGAAACATACTTTAAGTCAGATGATGAGAAATGAAGAAAATCAAAGAAAAATAAAATTTAATAGATGGCATTGTTGATTTTTACTTGTGCTTTGCTTGGGCAGAGTGAAGTACTGAGGACGCTTCACGCATCACTTCCTTGACTCCTCACAAGATTTTTAACCACAGGGTTGTGAAATGTGTGAAGCTGTGGCCTACGTGTTTAAATCCCAGGGCAGAATTGCAGTTAAAAGAAAATATTTGATGTGATAAGAGGAATTTCATAGTCTTCAAATCCTTTACTTTCTGTTCTTGGAGACAATGAACGAAACACATAAGCCCCCAAAGTAATATTTTTTAAAGTCTTGCAAGTTTCTCTCTAGAATCATCTATGTGCTTCTCCCAAAATATCTCTTTTCAAACCACACCCTTCCCAATCTCTGAGAAATATTTTCCAACTCTTGTTCTTGCCCAGTATTTCCTTTCACCCTCTTTTCGTCTGATTAGGCATCACAAATGCCCAAGAATTTTTTTTTTTTTTCCTACTTCAGGGTCAAACGTAAAGATCAACGGAGGAGAAATGAATGAAGTGATCCAGACCTCCATCATCTGTGGAGGGTAATAGCGGAAAAGATTAGAAGCTCTTTTACTGTAATAATTTATGCCTCGTCACCTGGGTATTATTATTACAAAGATGACAAAATAACACTGAGAGAAATGCTGTAGGGTAGCCATGGTATGCTGCTCTCGTAAGTGGAGTAAAGTAGTGAAGGATAAGACCCCTGCCTTTTTGAAATGAGCCATGTTGATTTGGTCTATATAACAACAACCAGAAAGTTGACATAGAATCATCTATGTCTTCCCAATTGTATATTCTTTACAGTATACTATGTATAGTGATATTGGATAATTATAGAATAAAAATACTGTGTTTCATTAAAAATGGAACTCGATACGTTTTTGTTTGTTTGTTTTTTTAAGGGATTTTTGCTTAGAATCTAGCTGAGTTTTTCCCCAGACTTGACTTTGTCACAGTAAAGGAAAACAGTAACTACAGACTTAATTATTAAGTGTAGCCCGTGTAGAAGCTCAGAGTTCGAGTTCAAATAATACCAAGAGTGGAGCAGTGGGAGGGCCCTCTTCATGTGGATCCATCTTCAGGAGGAGTCATTCATATCTGCAGTAGCTGTCAGATTTATTTGCTCTCTTCTTTACCTAAAGCAGGAGTCATGTAGGGCTTATCATCCATATCATGATTATATGGAGTAACTGTTACAATAATAAGGAAAGCAGTCTTTCTGATTCTTGCCTGGCAGAGCATGAGTAGCACTTGGATTAGGATATGGAGATATATATATATATATAATTTTTTTTTTGAGAGAGAGAGAGAATGAGAGAGCAAGAGAAGGGGGAGGGTCTGAGGGAGAAGCAGGTTCCCCACTGAGCAGGAAGCCCGATGCTGGACTCAATCCTGGGACTCCAGGATCATGACCTGACCTGAAGGCAGTCGCTTAACCAACTGAGCCACCCAGGTGCCCTGGGCATCTACATTTTTAACATTTTTAACAAGAAACATTTTTAACAAGACACCCTTATGAATCAGATTTAGATGTCAATGATAATTACACTTTGAGAAACTTTGCCGTAGAGCCCAATAAGAACAGTGGTGATAAAATTGTCTCTTACGTGTTAATTTTAAGATCAGTGCACATGGGGCAGATTGCGGATCTCGCAATATTTGTTGGTTTTGTGGTTGAACTCTCAACAGGGAATTTTAGTTTCCAAATTGTCAGCTTTTTCAGAAATTCTCCACGGGAAACAAAGTATTGAGAGCAGACTGTAATTTCCTCAGTTGCTCATAATGTACTACGGAGAAGAGTTTGTAATTGTCACAGCAGTCCAATACCAGCTTAATTCCAGGTGTGTGCAGCTTAAAAGGGTGATGATTGGATAGCAGATGAACTGATATAGTAAGTAGAAAATGTGCATAATGTTTGTCGAGGAGTGTTTGACTGCTGAGATGCGCAATAGAAAGTTTAACTGAATCTTTCTATTTTTTTTCTAAAGATTTTATTTATTTATTTGACAGAGAGAGAGAGATCACAAGTAGGCAGAGAGACAGGCAGAGAGAGGGGGGGGAAGCAGGCTCCCTGCTGAGCAGAGAGCCCGTTGCGGGACTCAATCCCAGGACCCTGAGATCATGACCTGAGCCAAAGGCAGAGGCTTAACCTTTGAGCCACCCAGGTGCCCCTGAATCTTTCTATTAGAAAATCACAATACCACTAGTCAGTAAATTACTAAATTTGTGTAATTTAAGCAAATATGCGTCAACCTGTACTGCCTGTCAGGTTGTATGTTAGACATACAATAAGGAGTTCACACTCGAACATATTTGAAATTATATAAGCACAATACTAAATGTGGAATATTATCTAAGTTATATTATCTAAGTTATAAATGTGAGCAGTTATAGAAATGAGTGGTTAATTCCAGTACAGTGGTGAGGTGGATAAGGGAGTTGGGAAGGTAGGTTAGGAGGGAGAAGTTGTAGAAAACCCAGGGTAGCTTTATATAGTAGGCAATAACTGACATTAATTTTTGATAATAGCAACTCAGTATATATGTATGTATGTATGTATATATTTATCTATTTCCATTTATTTATTTATTTATTTATTTAAATATTTAATTTATTTATTTATTTGATACAGAGAGAGCAAGCACAAGTAGAGGGAGCAGCAGGTAGAGGAAGAGGGAGAAGTAGGCTTCCCTCTCAATGCAGAGATCGATCCCAGGACCCTGGGATCATGACCTGGGCCAAAGGCAGATGCTTAACAACTGAGCCACCCAGGTACCTTGGAACTCAGTATTTAAATCAACCCGTAAGGGAGCTGAACTTGGGCAAGGAAGAAGGAGGAGGACTCAGAATTACTACTGGGTGACATGATCTGGTGTGTGTAGTGGTGTGTAGTGGTATAATGACATAAAGCTCAACTGATAGAAATAATTTTTAAAAAATCATTTTGCAGGAGTTCCTAAATTCTGGAGCCCCGACTTGTGTAGGTAATAGATATGGGCCACTAATCCTCAGCATATGTATATATCAACTCCAGCATATGTATGTATCAATACCAGCCAGGGATATTTAATTCATAAATTTACTAAACTAACCTAAGAATTTGTTGACAATGATTGAATCCATACTCTGCAATGAGAATTATATGCAAATTACTATAGAGTTAATTCAAGCACAAGTAAAAGCAACAAACTATAAATTGTATACTTCATGATGTATAACTCATAAATAATGGAAATTATTTTAGTTTCTGTTTAGAATATTAATAGATTTATCTTTCTCCTAGATATGCAGATTTTCATTGTTGCATAGATGACTGCTACCACAGTTCTGTGCTGGGTTGATACTTAATTTTTTCAGGGTCCTTACTGTTATTTGCAGAATGTTCTTACCAGTTCTGCCTGAAAGTGGTTCTGAATTTTTTTCAATACTTTCTCTAAAGGCTTTTTATTTTGTTTGTTTTTTATGCTCTGCAAAATTTGGGCTAGTTCTTTGCCATGTTAACCTAAATGCTTCATATAGTAATATGCACGTACTTTCTCTCTCTCTCCTTCATTTTGCTCTTTTAGCTCTCTTCTGTTTCTTCCTGTCTCTCTTTCTCTATCTCTCCCTCCCTCCTTTTCCTCTTCTGTCTCTCCCTTCCTTCAACTTCTTCAACTCCATATCTTAGGCATTCAATGTTTTCTCTCTGGTTTTGTTATTTTCTCTAATCAATAGATTATTCCTTTACCAAGAAAAAAATATGACTAGATTTTATTTTATTTTATTTTATTTATTTTTTAAAATATTTTATTTATTTATTTCACATAGCAAGAGCAGCAGAGGGAGAGGAAGAAGCAGACTCCCTGCTGAGCAGGGAGCCTGATATGGGACTCAGTCCCAAGACCCCGGGATCATGACCTGAGCCAAAGGCAGACACTTAACCAACTGAGCCACCCAGGTACCTATGACTAGATTTTTTTTTATTTTTATTTTTTTAAGACTTTATTTATTTATTTCACAGACATAGATCACAAATAGGCAGAGAGGCAGGCAGAGAGGAGGAAGTGGGCTCCCTGCTGAGCAGAGAGCCCGATATGGGGCTGGATCCCAGGACCCCAGGATCATGACCCAAGCCAAAGGCAGAGGCTTTAACCCACTGAGCCACTCAGGCACCCCCCCATGACTAGATTTTAAACTAAAAACACATTTCCTACACAGTGGCACCATTGTAATTTTCATATGCATTAGTACATTTTAGTGTCAAATGCCCAGTATATAACTCAAATCCCTCCCGAATGAGAAATTTATTGTGCTTAGAGCATAAACTATAAAGAATATGCTAACATCGTCAGTAATCTCTTGAGTTCTTTTTGAGTCTTCACCTCTGCCTTTCCTGGTTTTGTTCTGTTTTGTTTTTATATTATATGACTTCATTCTGTTAGATCTTGTATCTCTACAAATTGAAAAGAATAAACACAGTCAGTTCATCATCTATTTATTTTTACAGCCTTATGATGAAAGAGGAAAGAGATGCCTTCCTTGCCAGATCTAGGTTGTCACTCATACCCGATGCATGGCTAATGTGTGACCAGGGGGAATGGGTGCAATAATTTATCTAGCCTGTGGCATTTGATTAACCGAAAAACAAGGGTGTCCCAACTAGCAACAACCCTCCCCCAGAAGGATATTTATAGAGAGAGGCAAATCTGAAATCTCTCAGAGGAAGGGGATGATACGGATGAACTCTAAAACAAAGTATCTGTTATATGATACAACATTTTTTATCACACTGGTTAGAGCTCAGAGGCATTCAGTGTGGCTACTTCGTACACATTCATCCTGTCATCAGTAAAAAGAGAAAATGCTAGGTTATTGAGTTGTTAAAATATGACTGAGAGGATGAGAATGATTTTAGATATGTTAGGTTGGAGATGATGACCCATAGGAAGAACAATGTGTTAAATGGACTTTGGAGTTTGGTGAGACTTGGAGATACGCATTTGGTTACCAACAGCACAGAGGGGGTACTTAAAAACTGGAGTGGATACAAACATCTGCAAATGGCAGAAATTCGGCTTCAAACCTCTTTTACCCAACTGAGTTCTTGGCACAAATACGTGTCTGGTGATTAGCTGGGGTGAAGAGCATAAGGACTCAGCTTTCAAACTTTCATTGATACTCACAGGCACTATATAGACATCCAGACTTGGATCAGGTGGCTGAAATGTTGGACCCCATTGAGCAGAAAAATCTGTGGACTGTGCCTGAGTAGTGTATATTTTCAGGATTTAGGTTTAAGGTTGTTGGGGGAGATGCCAGCTGAAAGTTAAGAAGGGGCTTCTGGGAGCAGCTGTTTCTAAAGAGACTCACACGTCATCTCTTCCTTGCTTTGGCATCTGAGCAGGTGGGATTTCAACATTTAACCAAGCACCTTCTTGAATAAGCATGAGCAAAATGAGATGTTCTCCACTTTTTGGAAGATATTTCCAAGGTGAAAGCACTTTTCTACCTCCAAAAGTAAAAGAGACAGTAAAAGAGAGTGAACCATAAGGAAGAATTTTCTTTGAATGCAGATGATTTTGTAAATCAGATCTAGTGTGAGACTGTGTCACAATATGGTGGTTAGTATCTTTCAAACATGTGCCGCTGCACCAATGCCCTTTTCATACACATTTTAGCTTTCAATTCTTTAGGGTAACACAGCCACATGACAGATTAGACAAAAACAAAAACAAGCAAACAAAAAAACGAAGCAAAGAAAGTTAAATGACCTCCTCCAGTTTATAAAGCTAGTAACTATCAGTCTAGAGGAAGATAAGAATCTTTGGATTTTGGTTTCAGAGCTCTTCCCACTTTATCAGAACTGCTTTCTTGCTTGCTTACTTTGGATGAACTATTGCTAAATTGCCATGAGGATGTAAACTAAACATTTTGACTAAGTAGATCATGTACTTATCTATAAAACTTGTCAAACCATTCAAATGACCGTTTGTTTTTACAGTTGTCCATTCTGTTGGTTTGACTATCAATGCAGTCAGTATAGCTACACTATTTGAACAAGAAAATGGCCAATCGTTTTTTCAACATTGTTTCTAATTCCGTGATTTCGTGTTGGGATGCTGTTACATTGACATTGGCAAGACTGCTTTCTATTACCAGTAGATTCTCTGAGTGTATTAGTTTCCTGTGGCTGCTGTAAAAAAAAAAAAATAATAAATAAATAAATAAATAAAAATTTAAAAAATTACCATATATTTAGTGGCCTAAAATAGTGCAAAGTGAGTATTTTATAGTTTCATTAAGTCAGAAGTCTGACCTGAGTCTCAGTCAAGGTACTGCGAGAACTACATGTCATCTGGAAGCTCTAGAGAGAATCTGTTTCCCTTCTTTTTTTCAAATTTTAGGGATTGCCTAACTCCCTTAGTTTACGGATGCCGTCTTCCCTCTTCAAAGCCACCAGTAGCCTGAAGGGTCTTTCTCAGGTTATATTATTCTGATTCTACGGTTTCACAGTCAGATCTCCTTCTTTGACTCTCTTAAGGAATCTTGTGATTATACAGAGCCCACTCTGATAATCTAGGATAATCTCCCCATCTCAAAATAATTTAATCATATCTGCAAAATCCCTTTTACTATGTCAGGTATAGTCACAACTTCCAGGTGATTAGAACGTGGACTTCTTCTTCTTCTTCTTTTTTTTTTTTTAAGATTTTATTTGTTTATTTGCAGAGAGAGGACAGTGAGGACAGGAACACAAGAAGGGGGAGTGGGAGAATGAGAAGCAGGCTTCCCGCCTAGCAGTGAGCCCGATGTGGGGCTCGATCCAAGGACCCTGGGGATCATGACCTGAGCCAAGGCAGACGCTTAACGACTGAGCCACCCAGGCGGCCCAGAATGTGAACTTCCTTAGAAGGAAGAATGCATACCATACTGGGTTTTGATTTTCTAGGCATTTTCATGGTTTATGTCTGTGCTGATATATGATATACTTGTGCTGATCCTACTTCCCAAATTAAGGTCTTTTTAATGCTCTCACTTCTCTCAATTCTGTTTTAGAGTTCATCCACAAAAATTACAGGTGAGGACCACAGATAAATATTAATTTTTCACACATACCCCCCCAAAGTCAATATTCATTTCATAATCAAAAATAAAATCATCTTAGTTTGGAAAAAATAACTTTATTAAATCCTGACAAAGAGTTCTCTCAAAGCTGCCCTTTGATGCCTTTGGCTGAGAGATACTAGTTTACAAAAATCTATTACTAAAAATTTTTCATGTGAAATCTTGATTAAAGGAAATTTTATAGGGCCTTAAATCATCATTTAAAACTTGATTAAATTTTACAGCCCCTGAAGGCTAGTAATATTTTTTTTTCCCTTCCAGATGATGAAGAAATATGCCCTGTATCCATAAGGCTCATTAACAATGTCATGGTTCTAAAAATCCACATATAGTAATTACTCCAAAATATCTCTTGGAAAACAAAAAACTCTAAGCTAAGCCCAACAAAACTCTAGCTCTCTGTCTTTCCATGAATGACTCTTCATTAGAGAAAATATTTTCCCATTTAATGACCTTCTGAAATGGGGTCTATTTCCTGGTTTTGACAAGGTTCCTTCTTGGATCAACTCATCACCTGGTCATTTTCACACCATATTGGAAATGAAACCCGTTATTGTCCAGCAGTTCTGCTTAGAGTCCCCAGATAGACCAATATGCACTTACCCACTGCTTTCATCTTCAACACGTTACATGCATTCAAATCAAAGCCTTCAATCACTGTAAGCAATAGGTACAGTGTGAAGTAGTAAACCACGGCTCAAAAAATTGATATTTTCCTCCTGCAAGAGCACATGCATCAATTGATAAGCAGTAAGCCAGAGGAGAAAGCATTTCCATTATTAGTTCAGTGCACCAATCATACCATCTAAGGCACTTCCCCTTCTCCCCCAAATGTGTAATAGAAGCCAGTTAATGGTCCTTATATGTCAGTGCCAGCTGCCTCTATCCAAGGGTGGGTAGTTGTTTCTCGTTTAACCTTAATTGATAGGAGTGGTAGATGCTTAGAATCAATCAATGGATTTCTGTGGATTCAAAAAGGTATTCTCTTATAATCCTAATGAGTTCTGGCAGCCGGCATTTGTATAGCTAACAGCTGTCATAAATATATTGACGAGTGGAAACACTGGTCAAGTTTCCCTTTAGAATTTTTGAAAGGTTTTAGTTTTTCATAATGTTAAATCAAGACCAGATTTTTAAAAGCATCATCTTCTGGGTAATATGTGTGTGTGTGTGTGTGTATGTGTGTGTGTGTGTGTGTGTGTGTGTGTGTGTGTGTTGTAAATGGGGGAAAAAATAGAAGTAATTCTTTTTGTTAAATTTTTTTTCTATCAATATTCAATTTTAAGTTGAGGTTGGATCTAGAATGCCGCATGATGGATTATCTAATTTTCTGATTTTCTGTTGGTAATTGAGTTTTTAGATACATTTTAGCCCTATTCCATTTGCTGTTCTCATTGTATTAAATAATAAACCAATAAATATGGAGTTCTTTACAGTTTTCACAGCATGTTAGCATACTTCATGGTCGTTGCTGCTCTCTGTAACGTGGGATGTTGGCAAGGCAGTTCATATTTTGTCATATAATATGGCTAAGGCCAGAAAAATTAACTTACAGACTCAAGGTTAATGCTTCTAATAATTTATATAAATTGGATCTTTCCCCTTGATCTGCTGATGACTAATACCGTGGTCTTTCTACTTTATCCTGCCACTTGGCTAGGTCTTTCTGTGCCAGAGGGGAAAACACTGCAACTCCAAGTCATTCCAATTTTCTGTTCCATTCCAGTGTTTCCAAAACATAGAGAATGAAGCCTCACCTTTTGAGCAGTCAGGATGTTGTCTAGCCAGGTGCTGGAATACTTGTGAATAATTATACATGAGCAGAGATGAGTCTGCTTTCATTTACCTATTTAGAAGTTTCAGATTATTAAAGTTATCTCTATGAAGAGTGACATTCTAGGCTTCAATATAACTTTAATATTTTGTTTTTATCCTTCACAACCCATTTTTGTTGCTTATTTGAAAATTGATAATTGACTTATTTTTCTTTTCCTGAACACCTCCTCCAAAGTAAAATATCCTTCCAACTATGAAAGTTTGATTTTCTATAAGGCTTACTTTATCTTTGCCAGACTGTGAATAATGTCCTTTCTACATTTAAAAAAAAAGGAGAGAGATTGAGACTAGAGGGGCACCTGGGTGGCTCAGTGGGTTAAGCCTCTGCCTTCAGCTCAGGTCATGATCTCAGAGTCCTGGGATCAAGCCCCGCATTGGGCTTTCTGCTCAGCAGAGAGCATGTTTCCTCCTCTCTCTCTGCCTGCTGCTCTGCCTCCTTGTGCTCTCTCTGTCAAATAAATAAATAAAATCTTTAAAAAATGAGACCAGAAAATATATTTTATAAATTAATGTCTTTGTTGCAATGTAAAGCCAAAAAGAATAGGAATCTTAACTTGTCATGGGATCTCTACTATAGGTCATGTGTCTGTAGGTGTCCTACTGTGGTATATTCTTTCCTTCTATAGGCACTTGGACATACACCACATGACACATTATTTTACCTTACAACAACAATGACAAAAATGAATCATTTTCCCTCTAGAGGAATAACCAAAATTCTATTACTGATGAAATAGTTTTCTAATATTTCATTCAACAACTTTATTTAATATATTGAAGATTTACAATGTGCCAGGTAGGTAGAAAAAATATTCATATTCCATTGATAGGAGCTAGGGAAGACAGTGTTACTAATGAAAGCATCACACGTTTTTTATAGTTACAAACTGTGCTAAGGGCTACCCAGGGGATGTCAGAGCCCTATGAAAAGGAACTCAGCATGAGCCCAACTGGGCTGTCATACCGAGTGGGAAGTTGAGAGTTGTTTTTCCCACTTTATTAACTTGTAAGGACTATTTTATCTGAATCCAAGTAATTTCCCTCCTCCTTCATCCTCAGGTTTCAATATCCATCTCTGTTATTTTTGCCTGTGGGAGAACTGTTATACTTAATGATACTGGAATAATACTAGTATTCCAATGGTCATAATAATAATAATTACATATTATTATTATTGAATTAGAATTCTTACAGAGGCCTTTTTTTTTTCTTTTATCTTTTTTAGATAACCAGCAACATCATAGTAGATATTTCTATTGAGGGCAGATCCAAACTGGTGTTTATAGAGAACTCATCATTCTAAAATTTACACAGAAATAAGAGATTTCATATAAATGCCTCTCTATGAATAACACTGTTCTGCAACATTTTGGAAGAAGGTTTTAAGTCTATTGATTCTGACAAAATAGAGATAATAGAAAAACATGGGCTAGGCAGTTGCTGTGAAAGAGTTCAAACATGAATCTGAAAAATTGTGGTGAAACCACATTTGGGACAATAGACTTGCTTCCAACCTTGTTTCACCCTTATAATGCTGAGACCACATCGAGAGAAAATTCCTCGAGCGTATAAATTACAGCTACATTTTTACTTACAGAATTTAGGTATCCCAGTGCATTTGGTAAAAATGCATTTCCAACATTTCTAGATTTATATTCATTATAAAATTATAGCTCTTCTGTCATTAAAAATGTAAACTAATAGTCTGACTAAGCCCTGAAGTTTTGTGTTGTTGTTGTTGTTATTGTTGTTATTTTAATAAGATATGTATATAGTCAGTCAGCATGTGATAAATATATTTATTTTAGCAACAGAAGGACTTTGAGGAAGCTGTCCCCATTTTCTTAACTATTGTTTGTTCTCCTCTGACCTACCATGGCAAGTCTACACAGCTGTCCTTTGTGTCGCATTGCACCTTGAACTTCTACTCTCAGCACCCTGCACTGAAAGTTCTTCCACTTTATGTATTGCTTTCTTTCTTGAGATGCAAGGTCCTGATAGGCAAGGAACAGGATCATGTTTCTCAAACTGAATCCCTTGTACTTAACATACAGTAGGAGTCATTTTACAATGCAATGCAGTAACACCACTCTTTCATTTCCCTAGATTGTAGAAATTTCTCCCATGTTCCATATCAGTAATTGTAAGATATACTTTTTATATAGTATAAAAATATACTATAATATAGATATAAATATATGTAACATTTATGTCCATATGTTTTTATTTATCCATCTTTCCATGAGATTTATCTATTAATATAGAGTCAAGAAAGAAAATTCCTTGGGTTAAGAAAGTTGTATTCTCTGTTAGCCAAGGTTAGCCATGTGTTACTAATTCTATAAATTCTAGATTCTGAGAATTCCAAATTCAAAGAAATGAAAACTTAAAACTGGTGGTGACTTTTTTTCTTCCTCTTAATGTATGCAGGATTAGTCAGATCTGTTGTGGTGGTGTTTTGCTTTTGTTTCTATGTTATCCTCAGTCTTCATAGCTAGGTCAATGGGTTATTTGTTTGGTTGGTTGGTTTTTGATTGGGAATCAATTAAATTGGCAGAATTGTTGAAAAGTATTTTCTCAGTACATACATGCTTCTTTCCATTGTTCAGCTGGATTTTTATAAGGACAACATAAAATAATTGATATAAATGTCCAATAAAAAGTTCAAAAAACTCCTTCTAGAATAATATAAGATGGCACAAGGAAGAACATGCATTCGGAATTTCTTTGTCCTAATTTAAATATGCTTGTTTACACAATGGGGTTTTAAAGTTATATTGCTGAAGATGAGTAGTTTTATTACTAGATTTTTTAAAAAAAAATTCTATGTTCTTTTAAGTGAGAAAATGCAAATGATTTCTTAAATTGAAGATTATTGTCTGCTATTTTTATCTAAAGTGGAGCCAAAGAGGCATAAACAGTTTTATACTGCAGACGTAAAGGATTATTGTGATGTATTAGGTGAAACAATCTGGAAGAAAAAGGGACAAAGCATTATAATGTATTATGTAAGAAAAGTGGGTAATTATCTTCTGTATGGTAGCAACTGCATAATGTAGTTTTGAAGATAGTATCATTATATTTTCATTCACAGAAATATTAATCATTCTTGACCCTTCATCTAGTTAATAAATTTGTCTCTCCTCAATACTCAAAAATTACCTCCCAGACCAGTTGGAACATATGCAGATCATGGTTGATTGTATCATGTGATACAGGTCACATGACTACTTCTGGCCAATGAGCGACCAGTGGGAGTGATGCACTTAAGAACTGTCTGATTCTTCACATATTTATTCCCATGCATCAGTTAACTTGAAAAGCATGTGATAAGAGGGCAGAGCCAAAATAGGTTCCATTGTGGATTACTGCAGGAAGAATTCTCTCTTATAATGTCCCAGACACACTGCCAACTCAGCATGAGTTAAACCTTTGTTTTTAACCTCTATATTTATGACTTAATTTATTAGCAGAGATTACACAAGCCTGTTTTTATTTATTAGCAGAGATTACACAAACCTGTTTTTAATATGCTTCTGAAAACATGTTTTATCTTTATAGTACCTTTAATTTCTTCTCCACCTCTACTTCCATAGTAGCATGCTTTTCATATGGTGTTTATTCCATCTAGCTTTGTAGAAAGCTATTTATATGAATCATGGAGAATGAAAGCTTCATGAGTCCAAAGACCCTGTCCTAATCATTGGAATTTATAACAAAACTAGCAGATTGTTTGTTTATTCAACATGTGGTTTTGAGTACTTCTATATGCTAATTATTAAGCAAACTGTGACCTGTAATTAATTGCTAATTAATTAATTAATTAAAAACTAATACAGTATTGAAATGGATGATACCCAAGTAGAGTACATCCTTTAGAAAGTTCATTAATATGAGGAAATTGGCAGTTCTACAAAGTAGAAAAGCAGATGCAAAGGCCTGATTCATACAAGATCTTGATTTTGATAGAAAATGAATGCTGAGGTGGTTGGTAAGTATTAGGGATAATGGAACAAGATGGAATCACAGAAGTCAAGATTAGATCATGCATACTGTGCACAATAAGGAATTTTGATGCTATGCAATATGTAGTTCTAAAACTTATGGAAGGAATTGTAGGAAGGTGCAATTTGACCTGACTGCTAACTTTTAAAATTACCCTAGTTGCTTCTTGAAATTATTATTTGAAGATTGGTTAGACTGGAAGGAAAGAGACCAGTTGGATTATTTAGTAATTCTTTGGATGTATTGTAAATGAGTGTTCTATTTATTGTGGGAATGGAGCTAAAGACAAAAATATCAAGTTCATATATTATTTGGATGCAAATCAAACAGTGCATTCTGGTAGTAATTTATACTTGGGGAATCAAAAGAAGAGGAAGATCAAAGGTGACTTCTAGGACTTGGCTTTCAGATTGAATCAAAGTTATGTAGTGGGACCAAGCAAACTATAGGCTAGAAAAACATGTTATAAGCTTTAATATTTAGAGATTATTTAAAAGAGAAAGATAACCAAAACCAATGCCTTGCTTTGTCAATTTCATTCACGATTTAATAAACTGATACTATATCCATAATAGGATGTTAAAGTGAATTAACCACATGCCTATTGTCACTACTTGCTCCAACGACAGAGCCGAATTGTCTAGCTGCACTTAAGATTGATCAAGCCAACACAATCGATAGAATTTTTTCACTCATCTGAGGCCACTGGCTCTTGTATTTAATTTGAGTGATGTTTTTATTCCCTATTCTCCAGTGTATTGCTCTTCTTGACTCACATTTTTCCCTGTGGTGTGAGATTTGCTCTCTTGATAAAATGAGATCCTGAGAAGGATCACTGAGAAGTCCTTGGTCACAGTGTCTGGGCCATTAGTTTGGCAGCTTTACATAGTGGTTCTGGGGCTGACTCGCTTCTGTGGTTTGCATCAGCAATTCTGAACAGGCCACCGGAACAAAGTGGCCATCTTTGGGTGAAATGTTTCAATTTCCTCTTACTACTTCTGTACCTGATGTAAGGGTGACTCTTTCTCTACGTCTACATCAAGGAAAGAGGGGCATAAACCATTCTTAAAAGCTTTGTTATAGTCTCATTTTCACAAATATATACCATGGAATATCAGTCTGTACATTTCCGTCTTCTCAAGGCAACTTGTCGTCTTGGTGCTTTCTGCAATCGTCCGCTTTGCTCACACCTTTGACTGCTTGATTCATGTTTTTGCCTCTGGCAGATCCCATTTCTTCTTTTCTTTCCCCAAGAATAATAACACCACCAGCCCAAAATAACAAAATAGCACTTTAAATAGAGATGGTAATAGTACCTACCACATAGGAACTTTAAGATTATTTAAATAAACCCTTCATGTAAGGACCTTATCAGAACCCTAGGGCTATGGATTGAATTGTATGCTCCCCAAAATCCATGTGTTGAAGCCGTAACTTCTATAGCCTATAATTGTATTTGGAGATAGGATCTTTAGGAGCTAATTGGGATTAAATGAGATTGTAAGGAAGGGGCTCTAATCCTGCAGGATTGGTGGCTTTATAAGGAGAGAGAGAGAGAAAGAGAGAGCACTCTCCAAGTACACACACACTGAGGAAGACCATGTGAGTATATAGCAAGAAGGCAGCCAAAATGAGAGTTCTTTTTTTCCCCCCAATCGTTTATTGATTACACATGATAATGGATGGTACACAAGCTTTAATCCCATCTATAACTTTATCTAATACCATAATTCAGGTTAGATATATTGCATAGAATGTGCCAACAGAGTTCTTACTAGGAAATGAATCTGATGCAACCTTGATCTTGGACTTCTGAAACCCTACAATTGTGAGGAATAAATTTCTGTTAAATATACTACCCAGCTTGTGGTATCTTGTTAAGGCAGCCTCAGCAGACTAGCCCACTCATTTATATAGTCACTATCCCATAATGTTTTATTATAAGTTTCCTTAATCTTCTACCTCTGAATGTGATGGAAACTCACATCAGATCAAACTGTTTTGTGCTCCCCAGATTACCCCAGTCTTTCTAAGTGCCCATGTATGTGCTCTTGTTGTTGTTGCTTTTTGTCTGAAATGTTATGCATCATTTTCTCTGCTTAATAAATGGTACAAGTTCTAATGACCAAAACCATGGGCCAAGGACACATGCTCTAACACTTAGCACAAACATTTCTTAATGATTCTTTGAATTTATTAAGTATACTCTTCAGTATATATGTATTTTTACTTCTTCATCCCCCACCTAAACAGAAGGTATAGGAAGGCAAAGATATCTTAGCTGCAGGTCTTTCTTCAACATACAGAACAAGACAGTAACATGTTAGGGCAGGATATAGATAGAGTATACACACGCACACACACACACCTATATACACTTATATATGATTATACATGTTATATATAAAATGACATATCAAAATGATAAAATCTAGAAATACTGAACTATTTCTCTTTTTCAGTAGGTCATTGAAACATTTTTGTGCGTAACACTACCAGTAGCCCTAGTGTTCAATAGATCGTATTTCAATAAATGTTACCACTGATTCACTGGTTTTCTAAGACTTGAAAGTTCTAGCTGTGGGGAAGATACTTTGGAAAGAACTATTTCAGTGGGGGAACCTGGGTAGCTCAGTCATTAAGCATCCAACCCTTGATTTCAGCTCAGGTCGTAATCTCCAGGGATCCAGCCCTGCATCAGGCTTTCCGCTCTGCAGAGAGTCTGATTATCTCCCTCTACGTCTGCCCCTCTTCCACCTCTCTCTCTCTCTCTCTCTCTCTCTCTCAAATAAATGAATCTTTAAAAAAATGTTTCAATGATCTCCATATCATGATCACAAAGAGGGATCCTTGCCTACTTATACAATATCTAACGAGAAGCATAGTCTCACTTCAATTCAGATAGTCTGGTTTTTAATCTCAAAAGTATTTGTGCATGTCCTTGTATATTTGTTAATGTATTCATTTATTCAACAAATATTATCAAGTGCCAACATGTGCTTAAGTCACACAGTGACCCAAATAGGAAATATCACTGTCGTCATGGGATTGATATTGTTTTATGGGTTACATTTACCCAGTTCACCCTCATTAGTGCAACAGAGATCATACAACCATTCTTACAGATTGAGTTATGATTTATTAACAGTAAGTGTTTTGAAATGGTAAAGCACTAAACATGTGTGTGGTAGTCTTTCTGGGCTGAGCTCTCATAACACATTTTTAGGGTACAGTCTCATCAAGCTTTATCATAGAGAGGAAAGAGGAGGTAATTTAGGTTTTCAAAACTGTGTGTATTACTTTTGGATTTAAAAATCAAAGCACTTCAAACTAGCTCAGTCAAGGAAAGCAAAGATATTTATTGGAATAACACTACTTTCTTAGTATCCAAGGAAAGCAGATAACCTGACCAAATAATGATAAAAGGCAAAGCAAGGAAAAAAAAAAAGTCATACCAGCCTCAGTAATCCCTGCATCTGCTCATTCTCAGTCCCTTCCTCTAACCCTTGCCTTTTATTTGCTTCTCTGTGTGACATTCTTCACCCCAAAGTTTACATCTGCTTCATTCAATAGAGGGACATTTCCTGAGATTTGTCTCTTTATGCTCTTGGCCAAAATTCACAGAAAATAGAATCATTTTGAACATTAAAAAAATATATATTAGTCAAATGGAGATTAAAGACTTTATTCAGCTGATGCACAGTGAATCTGTGAATCTGGAGACCAGATAATTCCCTCAGCAGCTGGGCATGAGTTTTCATTGAGTAAGGAGAGAGCGGTTATGTGGCCTCATGGTTTAGCACAGGTTGCAGTTTTTTGTTTTTTGTTTTTGTTTTTCTTCTTCATCTTTAACTGCTACTGTAGTTGTAGTTTGAACAATTGATTTTTGTAGTTTTTGATGTCTCTTGTTTTGAATCATTGGTTTGGTCCTTTTCCAAACTTTCTCAGGACAGTTCTTATTAGAGCTATTTCTGTAAGCCTTCAGGGTTATGTATAAGTCAAGGTTCAAAAGAAAAAGCATTATAAAAAGGTGGGATGCAGGGAAAAGGAGGAGAGAAACAAAAGGAGGGAGGCTAAGGCCAAAGCAAGGGAACTTAGGTCTGGATTGTCCACTTTTGATCCAGTCAGAACCAGTTGGTGATGGAGGGTCATCCAGGGGAATCAGACACTGGGGTCTTCCTTTGCAAGGGGCCGAGTCAGTTTTCATAGAAACTGATACAGGCTGGCAGAGGAGTCCAACATAGAAAATAAACAAGATCAATAAGTGTAGTTTCAGTAACTCCAGTTACTGAACAAAAATACTGACTTCTTTGGTTAACACAATGACATGTCCATCAGAGCTGTCTATATGAGTGCAAAAGTTTATTTCAAAGAAGAGTAGAAATCACTGAAGTGGAACTGGATGAAACCAAGTGTTGCTGTGTAATATATCCCTACACTGAGTGAAGGTTATCAGCTGGGAAACTTGAGACATCTCATACAAATGATTCCATAAATGGGGGCAGCAAAAATTACCAAATATTTGGCTTATCCAAGCCTACATCCACTTGACTACAATCACTGAGTATCACAGAAGTGACCTGTTTACATTTTTCAACAAGGGCATCTCCATTATCATTGGCCACCCAGAAAGATCACATGCTGCAATCTGAGGAAACTCTCGTGGCTTCTTCCGTTTTGGAACAGACTCAGTGATCCCAAAAAATTAGGGAACGGCAGTTTCAAAACAATGACATTCGTAATTAATCTGATTCAGTCCAGCTATCATCGATGGCCATAGCTTAATAACAAATCATATATATATATATATATACACACACACTGTCTTACATAATGAGATAATAATGGATTTCTACCATATAGATGGATATTATGCAAATTCCTAAACCCACTTACCTTTAAAAAACAAATTACGTATTACAAGCATATAGTAGGAAAATATCCTTTTCAATGAATTTTGTCAACTTTTCTTTTTTTGACCATCTATGAACATTCAATATGACGTTGTAAGCTGAATGAATATATACTGTTTATTTGCTTCAGAAATCTCTGGTGTAACTATCTGTCACAGTACTTCACTGTAAAAGAACAAAGTAAGTCAAGACGAAGAATCTAGGCAGCATTATGCTGGAACTCCATAAAGCCACGGACGTTATATCATGATTATGTATTTAAGTAACTGAAAGTCATTTGTAGTCTTAATATGCATGGATGATATAATAAAGGACATGATGAACATGGGCCTCAAACCATGTCTGAGCAAGAGATAATGGTGACATTTGTCTAAATGTTGCATATATTCAACACATTTTGACAGATTTTATTAATGCAAATGATTTTCAGGGAATCAGTGTTCAGTTTCAGACATAAAAAATGTAAATTTTCATTTCTCTAGTTGAATTACATTTCCCTCATGCTATGTTAGCACTAATTTTAAAAGGAACTGGTGCAATATGTATAGCTCTACTTTGTGGTAAGCTATTGTATTCTGAAATTTGGAAGTATTACTTTTAGAGCAAAAGCAGGCAACATAAAAAATGTGTACTAAACACTCACTGAGCAAATATTTCTGTAATAGGAAAAACACAGTATGTCAAAGACCCTCTTTTTTCTTGGCTATGATCCTTAACTGCACAGTTAGTCCATGTCATCTCCTCATTAAACAAAATCAACTGTGAGAAAATTAAGCAGATTGATTCACAATTAATGGTAGAGCAGACATTCCTCCAGCTTATTTCCTGCTTTAAGTCTTTGGGAAATTTCCCATTATCTTTGCTTCCTTACAGTCACAGGGAAGGTTATCAAGATATTCATGAATAAGCTTATATTTATAGGATTTCTGCTTCAGCTGCATCACTTGGGTCTTATATATGCATATTTAAAATTTGAAATGTTCTGTAGAAATATGCTGTGTTTTGAAGTGCCTATCTCATACTTTTTTTTTTTCTTTTTGTGTTGAAATCCAATACTATCCACCACAGACATACTTTTGGGGTTGTACCATGAGAATCTGAAAATGGTCATAATGTGCTTACTGTAATTTTTTTTTAAGTTAAGTGATTTGTGGCAGACCAGATATGACAGGTAACTTGGAAGGCAAATTATGATGTTATTAATGATTTAAACTTTCTTAGATTATGAGTTCGTTTTTACCTATGCTTCTGTTTACATAGTAGGATGACTCTATCTCACGATGCCATTTAACATTGATTCATTCACAGGTAGCACAAGCTTGACCTGACCTACCTTAAGTGAGTCAGTTTCCCTTTTTTTTTTTTTTTTATATTTTTATTTATTTGAGAGAAAGTAAGAGCGAGAAGGAGGTCAAGAGATCATGATGGGTGGAGGGAGAGAGAGAGAGGGAGAAACAGGCTCCCCGCTGAGCAGGGAGCTAGATGTGGGACTCAGTCCAGGACTCTGGGATTATGAACTGAACAGAGGACAGACACTTAACTGACTAAGCCATTCAGGCTCCCCGTGAGTCAGTTATTCTTAACCTATTCCAATATTGGAAAGATTTATGTATTGACCTTCATTATATACACATGGAATAAATGTGCACATGCATGAATACATATAGACATTCTTTATAAATTCTAGATGTACAAAGTCATTTAATATAACTGAGATAAATTATGTGTGTATATATCCAAATATGTATCCTGAAAATCTGTATATTTAAGTGAACATATACTCAGTGAGCCTTCATTGTTATCCAAACATAAATGGTATTATGGGATATTCCAAGCAAATAGGAGACCGGAGATCTGCCCTTATTTTATTTGCACCTGATTAAGGTACTTCCTTTCTCAAGATTTTAAATCCCTTCTCTTTTCATTTTTATGATTCTTTTTAGAAGCCAATGCTGAAGAAAGAAGTATATTAACAACAAAAATTAAAATGCAATTTGCAAAAGACATCTGGATCACACACAAAAAGCTTTAATATAAAAATCTTAATATAAACCTTAATATAAAATCTTAATATAAAATATAAAACCTTAATATAAAAATCAATCAACCTTTGAAAAAAATCAATGAAATGTTAAAAGCCCTCTCTCAGAGGATCTTCTAACTAGATTTGTTTGTTTGTTTGTTTTGGTGTCTTATCCTAAAAATAGCTAAGAAAGGGGAACTTATCCTGCCTTCCTTTTATGGATGCTCTTTCGCAGTCAATATGAGCAGACATAATACTAGAGATTCTTAAGCGTTTCACGTGTAATGGAACATTGGCATTTAAGAAGCATGGGCAATCCTCTGGATCTGATAGAAGCTCTTAAACACCTAGATCCTTCGCTCTGTGTTTGGACATAGACTTTTCATGTGGCCACCTCTCCTGACATCTTGTAACTTGGTGTACATTGTGGTAAAATTTTTATGTGAATTCATCTCTATCAAATAAAGAGATGAAATTTGTTATATGCTTATAAGATCAAGTTTCACTTAGTAAATAGTTTTTTTTTCACTTAGCAAATAGTTTTAAAAATAACTGAAACCCAAGTTACAGTTAACTTTCATATACATTGTTTTATTTTGACCTTACAATAATCCACATGAAAAAGGATGAATATTGTTATTTTCATGCTACACAGAGAAAACACAGTTTGAAAGTAATGAAATAACCTCCTCTAGGTCACATATCTGTAAGTAGCAGAGGCTAAACGGAAATCAAGGTTTTCAGGCTCCAGTTCTCTGTTTTTGATTGTTTTATAACCCCACCGAGTAAATACAACATATTAAAGGTACAGAAACATCTTTCATACTTTTATACTACTAGAGTCCATTTACAATTCTCTACAGAATTACACATGGACATTTCAGCAGTTCTGTAAATCATCAGGGTGAAAGCTTTTCACCTATAACTAGCTATCAACTGAATGTCAAACAAATTTGACTCTCTTAAAAATGAAAGAAATTTGGGGCACCTGGGTGGCTCAGTGGGTTAAGTCTCTGCCTTTGGCTTGGGTCATGATCTCAGGGTGCTGGGATCAAGCCCTGCATCAGGCTCTCTGCTCAGCGGGGAGCCTGCTTCCCCATCTCTCTCTGCAGGCCTCTCTACCTACTTGTGATCTCTGTCTGTTAAATAAATAAATAAAATAAAATAAATTTAAAAAATAGAAGAAATTTAATTTGTAATTAAATTAAAGAAATTAAAGAAATTTAATTTGTGGAGACACAATGATGTGCTATTTCATTTCACTTAAAGAATTCAATTGAAATTAAAAATACATTAATTCATCTTTTTCTCTTTCATATAAGAAATCTTTTATTCTCCTTGTCACTATTATAATGTAGGTTTTCTATTCTACCAACATTTTTAATTATTTGAAAACTGTATTACAGTAAAATGTTAAAACTTTCAACTCTCTCTTTTTATCTCTCTCTCTCATTTCAAAATACAATGCAAACTATGGGAAAGGGAATTTACGTGTCATTAGAGACCCTGTGTAGCATTTGTTGGTTAAACAGAAGTTCCAACAACAGACATTTTCAGATATCTCTAGATGTGTGGACTGGCTTTTAATAATGAAAATAAGAATTCTAAAATATAATGTGTATTTTAATTATGTAATTACATATGTACATTTTGAATGCAATTAATTTTTTTTAAAGCTTTATTTATTTATTTGAGAGAGAGAAAGCGGTGGGGAGGAGGTAAGGGAGAGGGAGAGAGAAACTTAAGCAGATTCTGCGCTGAGTGCAGAGCCTGACATGGGGCTCTGTTTCACGACTTGAAGATCACAACCTGAGCTGAAACCAAAGGTCAGACACTTGACCTATTGCACTACCCAGTTGCCCCTGAATACAATTAATTTTTAAACCATTAATCTTTACTTGGATAATAGAGTTGACTTTATTGAGATAAAAACCAGCCAGGATTGTAAACTCTAATAGTCCTTTTAAATAAAGAATATTTGAAGAAATGGCTTGGTTTTCCAAAATTCTAGCTTTTTTAATTTATTAGACAAATATAGGGTAAGCATTTAGAAAATGGCAAATATTGCTCTTTGATAGCATGTGAAATAATGAGATTTAAATTGTATATAAAATATTAATCTTTTTCGGCATATCATATAATGTCTACCTTATATGTTACATAAGACAATTTATAAAACTTCACTCTAAGTAGTGGTCCTAGAAAAATTTCAACTTAAACCATAGTTTAAAGAACAATCTCAGGTTGGAAATGATCCCAGATACCTGGGAGATGCAACCCTAACTCGTGTGTTGAGGAATGTTCTTTAAACTCAGGCCTTGAAAATTCTCTGATAAAGTTCTAAGGATTTCAGTTCCCAACAGAAACATCACAAAGCACAAACAAGTCACCAGGAGTAAGTTTACAGAAATAACAAAATGTGTGATCAAACCTGCAGTGCTTGTGAAACTTGAGAGTTTTAATATTGGAAACACATTTTAAAGAGCCTGTATGAAAAATTTAAAAAATAATAAAAAGTAAAGAGCGTTTATGTTGGGGTGCCTGGGTGGCTCAGTCGGTTAAGCATCTGCCTTCAGCTCAGGTCGTGATCTCACGGTCCTGGGATCGAGTCCCACATTGGGCTCCCCGCTTGGTGGGAAGCCTGCTTATCTCTCTTCCTCTGCCACTCCCCTTGCTTGTGCTCTCTCTCGATAAATAAATAAAATATTTTTTAAAGAGTTTATATATGACATGACAGACAGTTCTAAGCGCTTTAATAACTAACTCCTTCCATTATCATTTCTACCACGCAGTCCACAATATATGTTGCGTGCACATAAAGCAGCAGGGAACTGTGGGGACACAGTAATGTTAGAAACAGCAGTGAAGAAAATAGAAAATCTCCCACCTTCATGGGGCTTGCCTTTGGGTGACTACAAATTCCATATTGGCCCCTATTTTATCATTCTAGCTCTTCCTGCCCCTCTTTCTGTCTCTTTCTCTCTCTCAGCACACACATACACACACACACACACACACACACACACACACATTTCCTTGGCAATTGAACATAAATAAAAAACATCAACAATGATAAAAATCTGGAAGAGCCACAGCATGACCTCCCAGTCTATTCAACAGGTGTTGGAAACAAGCCCACACTTACTCTATAGCCTGGCTACTATGTGAGCTGGTATAAATAAAAGAAATCGAGGAAGAATTTCTAGTTTACCAGTTATCTTCTCCCAGCTGCTTAGTTAGTCCTCAGTACTCTCAATGTGTAGCTCTGTAAAGATATTCTTTAAAGATTCTCAACATAGCAATAGAATTAAGAAAAAAACAGAAAGTATTCATGATTCAGAAAAGATCATTTTCTCAGCTCTAGATTTTGCATACCAGTTGGTGCAAACACCAAATTGTCTCATTTTTCCAAAGTAGGGATGGCAGAGGAAATGATTACTACTTTGTGGTCAGTGTGTGTTGTCTTCATTTTATGTTAATGCATGAGAAGACTGAATCCAGGCTTTGTCTTTTATTACCATTATTGGTTTCCTTATTTATCTCTATATAGTTCATCTCATTAGATTTTTTCCTAATCGATCTAAGAATAGAGATTTTTTTATAAAATAAATTCCATGAATTTGAATGCAACAAGTTGTTGAGGCTGTTTCTGTTCTCAAAATGAGTTTATGATTCATAGACCATTTTTTCTAATATTAAATAATGCAAGAGAATACAACTGATAATAATACTAACACCAGTAGTAATAACAGAGACCCTTCTTTCACCGAAGGATTAATGCAAACTTGTTACTGTGCAAGCCCTTTGTATGCATTATCTATTTTAATAACTCTATGTGCTAGTTACTGTTAGTGATCACATTATGCAGATGAGGACACTGAGGACTAGAAAAGATAAGAAAACTAATGAATGTAATAAAGGATAGATCCTCCCACCAACATCTGATTCAAAGCCCAAGCTCTCATTCCTTAGTTTGTAAATATTACATCTGTAGGTCAACTCACTAAAGCCTTGAGACATACAACTCAGTACCTCAGTGTTGTCACATTTAAATTATGAGGAATATTTATGTTCAATAGACTGGAACTCAAAAGCAGAAGTTGAGATGAGAGGGTCATTTAAATGTATTAATAAAGACTGAGGTAAAGTGAATGACATCCTGAGCAAGCATTTCTATTAAGAAGAAATGTGGACCAAAACACAGACATAAGTTATCCAGTAGGTGGGGAAAGTTACCCAGTAGGCAATAAGAGCATCAGCCAGGTAGAAAGAAACTCAGGTCAGTGTAGTGTCTCGGAAACCAAAGAAAGACTGTTTCAAAGAGAAAATGATAAACAGCATCAAAGGCTGGTATCAAGAGGGCTGCAGAGGTTTCCATTGGATTAAACCAGTCTGAGCACATGGATAACCTTATAAATGTGCTCAGATGAAGGGAAGGGACTGGAGATTCTAAGTGAGCTGAATAGGCGTAAAATAACCGTGACCAAGAGCAGGAGAACAAGTTGAGTGATGCACAATTTTAGGTTACTTAGACAGAACCTTGGAGTAGGGATCATAGATTTATTCATTACTTCAAAAAGTACTAAATAATCCCAGAGAGCAAGGCACTGTTCAGGGCTTGGGGCACATTTGGGTATCAAAAACAGACAAAATCTTCTGTTCTTTTGTAAATTAAGGTCTAGCAGGATGACAGACAATGAATACCTGGTTGGCATGTGAAAACTGTCACACAGTATCTTGGAAAGGAACCAAAGTTATTTAAGAAAAATAAGCAGGCCAGAGTTGGATCAGGAATACAAAGTGAGAGTGTGGTATACATGAACATAGGATTGGTAAATACTCTTAAAATTTTTGTGATATTTGAGTGATGACATTGATTGGAGGAAGTGAGAATCAGCCATGTGGATATCTGGGAACAGCACTCTAGGCAAGGGAACAGCCACTGCAAGTTCCATGAGGGGCAGAGTAGTATGCTTAGAGTCCTGGGAGCAAGTGGGGAGTCATAGGAGCTTAGGGTAATGGGGAAGTAGGAATGGGCTGTGAGGGTCAAATAAGAGAGGGAATTGAAGGTCATTGCAAGGATTTAGCTTTTCCTAAGTGAAATAGGAGGTGTTTATACTGCCAACAATATGCACAGTCCCACACTCTCTCCAGTAGTGTTCTGTTTGTGGATTGTACCCACCGAGAGTTGGCTTCACAATTGGTTTTGACAGTTACCACAAAAACAGTGACAGAAGGATTAACTTTTGACAGATGTCTTATGAAAATGCAGGACCATATGTTCTCAGTTTGATATTAAACATAAGGAAGAAAAGAATAGGTGGAAGAAAGGAGGGGAAAATGGACTGGCTGGCATTGTGACGGGGATGTGGTAGTTCTCATTCACTGGTACAAAGATAAATATGTTACATCAGGGTCTGAAATGTGAGGGTTTTTTCAGCATCGGACCACCCTGGTTCTTCTTAGTGAATCACTGTGATTTCTATAGCTAAAATTACTACTTCAAGGTTCTGGGAAAAAGAAAAGGAAAAAAGAGATCATTCTGAACCAAAATGTTTTAATAGAGCCTGTGGCTTTAAGTATTATATTTCACAAAAAAACTAAATATACTTCTGGAATTTGGTTTAGAGTAAATCTTCCCCAACCCTGGCCTACTGGCCATTCATTCATTCATTTATTTTCTCAGAAACAAAGAAAACATTTATTTACATAGTATGTACACAGAATTAAGATAAATGGTGGGAAATATTTTCTTTGAGAAGCTTTAGGAAGTTCACAGTCCAGTGATGAGAATGTTTTGTGTATGAACAGTGAAGGTAAAATGTGATGTGTAGTCAATAGAGATCAACACAGCAAAGACCTGAGAGTGCAGTGGAAGGGTTGGGCAGAGCTTCTAACAGAACGCAATATTGGATGAATATGATTTACCAGGTACTGTAACATTGCTTTTAATATTTTGATTAGAAGACTCATCTTTCAGGATCATACACCAAAGACAAATCAATATGGCAGCCAACTCATTGTTCTTAACATTTGTTAAAAATCAAACTGATCTACAGAATTCTGTAGGGGTAAACTCTTTTATTAGAAATAAAATAAACTAAAATGTATTCTTGGGCAGCTAAGAAAAATTTTTGTTTCCTTGAATGGGTAGAGAAGAACTAAAGTTGCTGTATCCTGGATCTATTGATCTGACTTCGAGCTTGAACAATACTTTTATAGAAAATCAAGTCCTGATTCTATGATTTACTATCCAAATTATTTCTTCATTTATTATCTCCATACTTATTTTCCATGTTGTAGAAAAGTAGTTTTCCTTATTTAAGTATATGTCAATTACCCACTTTGTGAGTTCTGTCAACGCAACACTGAGATTATTCAGTGAAATGATTCTTTCCTGTAGGGTTCAGGATGACCCACTGTGAATGCAGTTGAAGCCATTTCAAAACTTGATTCCTAATAATAATGTTTATTCTGACATTTTCTCCTTAGTTTTCCTTATGTAATAGACCCATGATTGAATCAAACCGTTAGCTTCTAGCCTGCTGGATCTATAAATGGAGTATTTACTTGGCATGTTAGTGATTGAGTTTCAAGATTGTTTCAGTTACCTTGGGATGATTGGATGGCTCAGTTGTTTGGGTGTCTGACTTGTTTTGTTTTTGTTTTTGTTTTTTTAATATTTTTATTTATTTATTTGACAGACAGAGACCACAAATAGGCAGAGAGGCAGGCAGAGAGAGGAGGAAGCAGGCTCCCTGCTGAGGACCCTGAGACTCTGACCTGAGCTGAAGGCAGAGGCTTACCCTACTGAGCCACCCAGACACCCCTGGGTATTTGACTCTTGATTTTGGCTTGGGTATGATCTCAGGGTCGTGAGATTGAACCCCTCATCTGGCTCCATACTGGGCATCAACCCTGCTTGGGATTTTCTCCCTCTGCTGCTCCCCACCCAGCCATCCCTCCCTGTCCTGTTCTCTCTTAAAAAAAAAAAAAAAATTGTTTCAGTTACTTTGACAATGGAACAGAAGTGCAAAAAAAAAAAAATCACATTTTAACTAACAATGAAAGCTAACTGCATTTACTAATTCCAGTTAAATACACCTCTGATTCTCTCCCCAACTCAAATATTATTCACATGAATACTTGGAGAAAATGTAAAGATTACAGTTTTTTTTATACACATTTAATATACAGGCATCACCCTGAAAACGTTATGTATTATATAAGGGAAAAGTTATTCATAAATTTACAAAAGCAAATTCCATTTTCTGACTGGCGGTAAGGCCTTTTAACACTCATGTGTAGTAACCACACAGGTATCATTAAAATGAAAAATATTCACTTTTTAGGCATATATACACTAAATCAAAAGCTCATTTTTGTTCATATATTTTTCTTCAGCTACATTACTTTTGAAAGTACAATTTTATAATGTTCAAAACAAGGCCAATTAGGCCAATATCCATAAGTTATAAATTCATTCCAAACTTTTTCTTAGAGCACTCAGTAAACAAGTGCTTCTATTTGTATCTATTTTGAGACCATTTTCAGAGAATCATACTTTAGTCAGGAAATCTGAGTTTATATAAACATTCATTATATTGATTATTTTCAGTATTACTGTGCACAATGAATTTTGTCTCTGTAGGCTACTGGAATATTTTATTTCATGATGTGTCTCCTGGCTAACGAAGACATCTAAAAGGTTATGGCCAAATTTTATATAATATTATGTATTGAAATAATTGAACCTCATGATTGAACCTAAAATACTAGTTTTGTTCAAACATATTACTTGAGATACTCAAACATACAGCTTAAAAATAGACAATGGTAATTGGTTTGATTGGATTTTAGCTCAATAGCAGAATGGATATGGAGAATAAAGCCAATAAAGAACTAATTATCTTATATTTAAAATATATGTTAAAATATATCTTATACATCTTATATTTGTTGGAAAATATAGTTAAACAATGAAAATTGTATTATTAGAATACAAGATTTGAGTCTTATCTGATTTGCAACAATGAGGGTAGCCCTGTGTTTTAAAGAGAGAGTTCCTCTTACCTTTTTTTGTCCTTTAAAATTCTTTACAAGCTGGTGGTTTCATTATTTATTAAACAGTTCATGATAATGTCCTCTTTACATAAGGTATTTATTTAGGAAAAAATACAGCAAAGAATACCTCAATCAAAAATGTTTATTTTTCATGCTCTATTTATCAATTGAATATTTATAGAGTAAATTAGATCAGCTTAAGAATCTATAGAACAAAAAAAAAGAATTTATAGAGCAAATTAAATAGGTTTAAGAATAAGTTTTACATAGTTGTGATTCTTACTATAAATTGCAATAATGTTTACAAACATAAATACTGTTGCAGGAGGAAAAATACCTACTAAGTCAGAATGCATGGAATAGAAATCTAATTATAATCCCTTAGATAAGTAGAGATTTACTTTTCTTGTGTAAAAAGCATCCCAGAATTGAACACCTTAGGTCTGGCATGGAAACTCCAAGACAGCATCAAAAAATGGCCTTTTGATTTTCTGGTTCTTCATATCAAGCTTTCTGCTTTCATCCCCGTGTTGCAAAGTAGCTTCTATGTGCCTAGTCTTTGTGTCAGCGACGTATGGAAAAGGTGAAGGAAAAAAGTAGGAAAGATGAAAGAAAAGCAGCAGAACTACATACCGATGTGTCTGTCCATTTAAAAAGGTTTTCCTAAAACCCCCAAACATGTTCTTCAAGTTTATCTCACTAGCCTGGGTGGAATCCCATATCTACCTTGGCTCCAAATTATTAAGGAGAGGTATACATTTTAAGCAGACATACTGCTAGCTGAGACACAGTCCATTGAAAATGGATTCTATTAATATGGAAGAATTCTATTAATAAAGAGAAAGGAGATAGATATTGGAGAGACCACTAGCAGTGACTGCCGTACTCATTAACAACTTTGCAATCAGATCCCAAAAGGCTAGGATATCATTAAAGAGATTGCTAAAAGGAACAGTTCATGTAGCCTAAGGGGCCTCAAAGACAACATATCTTACTGTCTTTTATGATTTAGTCATTTACTGAAATGCTTATTGGACTAATCATGGATTGAAAGCTGCAACGAGTAAAGGTAGAAAGTGGGAAAGTATGGAGTCATTTACATCTGCATTTGTGCTCCCTACCTTCTAACTACCGAGGACTGGGCAAGATACTGAACATCTCTTGACATTTCTTTTCTAACTTATAATATGGGAGAAATTTTAGAGTGAGCACATTATTTGTGTGCAGTAGATACGAAATATTAGATGACTTCCCATTTTTTCTCAAAATTCATGTAATCAATAATGATTTTCAATGACTAAGATATTCAGAAGAAAGAAAACGGAGTGTCAATGAAATTTTGATTACTTCTTTTTTTCTAGTAATGTCAGTAAACAATTCTGAGAAAACAATCTGTTGGTTTCAAGAACTATGGCAGGCTTTGTCTTAAGCTGAGTAGATATTCAGTAGAGTGTAAATGTACTTTTATGGCTGAAGAATATAGTAAAATGAATTGCACATTGACTGTATTCCTAGGTATGACAGGAGAAACATTTTTGCGTTATTCCCGCCACTACTTAAAGACTAAATGTGATTATCTTTGCTTCTTCTACATGGCAGGGATGTGAGTCCTCCTGGTTGTTGCAAAATTTCCAGCCAGTAAAACAGGCACCTTGTGACTGGAGATTGAATAAGTATGTCCCCTTACACTTAGAAATGGTCATGGTGATAAACTGAATCTGAGTTGGGACAGCAAGAATCAAGAACTGAGAATCAAGCCCCTTGCTTTTTGGTCTAAGTTAATCGGGTCAAGTGCCCACCCGTGTCTAGTCTTCCTGCTCTCTTTGAGATTTCCTATACCCTTTCATTTATTTTGCCTGCAGAAATAATTTGATATCAGGCAGATCCAGTCTCAATATTCCATGTGACATTTATAGAGGACACAGAGATGTTGGCTCAGAATATCAAATATGAGCGTAAAAGAACAGAAGAACATTAAGCGTAAGAAGAAACAGAAGGCAAGAGTTTATCCATGACCAAGCCTTCGTTCTAATAGGAAAAGAGCAGATCAGCTCAGGTAACAATGAAGACATGAATATATACACAAATGGTTAGAAGGAAAATAATAGCTAATGCTTAATAGTGCTTAATTTTTACACTGCACTCAACCCTTTGCGTTTGCTATTTAATTACCAGAGCTGTCACTGTTATTCTCATTTTGCACCAAAGAAGCGGACTGTGTTCTTTAAGGTCATAACATCAAACTCAGCCAGTTTAACTCCAAAGTCTGTGCTTTTAAATGGTAGTCTATGTTATATCTACGTAAAAACAACAAATAAATTAAAAATAAATTTAAAAGGAAGGCTTAAACTATTGCTGAGTCCACTGCTTTGGGGGAAAAAAAAAACTTGATAGACAGACCTACCCATGTTTATGACTGGAAAATTCCACAGCACCTGGGCACCTGTAGGCTAGACTAGCAGTTCCAAAGAGATGCCTTTAACGGATACTGTTCACTAATAGTAAGATTTATCACAGACATTATGGAAGTCATTTAATGGCCTCAGTACTCTTGGAGACATGTTCTGGGAATATATGTTTCAGGCTGTTGCAGTTCTTTTCAGATCAAATCATATTTCTTGTGAAAACAGTGTTGTGTTAACTGATGGATCATCAAACCTGAAGAGATAGTTCAATGGGTCTGTATCCTGGACTGAAAAAGGAAAGTCAATTTTTATTTGCTCTTAGACTCATGTTTTGAATCAAATAATATTAGATACAATGGGAATGTTAGAGAAAATGGCCTCAAGTTTGCTTGTTAACTGTCCATGCTTCATTTTTAAGACCAGGATAAAAGTATGTGACAAAAAAGCATCTAGAGATGATTGAACAATGATTTTCTCATGGTGGAGCTATAGGTCTGCATTAATTGATACATGAAAAAGAACTGGTGAGTCTCAGCTAAGAAAGCATAATAAATAAAAGTTAATTTGTTAAAAAAAAAAGAAAAAAAGAAAGAAAGAAAGAAATCAAGAGCTACTATTGTTTTAGTAAAGGAATCGCTGTTGTTCTTTGTAATGTACTAAAGCGTGAATTAACTTAGGAGACCAGCTGTGGTTCACCAGAGATGTTCACTTCAGTAACACAAAAGAATAGGTTGTCTCTATATGTTTAATTTTTTTTCAGTGAACGTATCTACTTTTATTATTGTACTAAAGTAAGCAAAAACAAAAACAAAACAAAACAAAACAAACAAACAAAAAAAACAGATAACCAAGTAAAGATAACCACAAAGGTGTATATTTCTACTTAGAATTTTAATTCAGAGTGCATGTACTTTAACCATGAAGTTAATCAAACTCGTATTGTTTGGATCATGTTTAGGATGTTTAGGATATCAACATTATCAAATAAGACTGGCACACAATGATTGACAGAGGGTAAGGAAGATTTGTCCTAGTAAGTGGTGACAAGAAGGCAGCTTGGAATTAACCCATTGGAATTAACCCAGCTTGGAATTAAGCCCTGGTAAATCAAAAGTCTTTATGATACACGTAAAGATCATAGTTAGCTAGATAAGAATGGTCACATATACTTAAAGCAGAACAGTCTGTGACTCGCTAAACTGTTAACAATCCTTTGTTTTCAACACTAATTGACATAATGCAAAAATATTATGTTGCTGATCTATTTTTACAAAGCTAACAATAACATTTATCCCAGTGTCTCCCAAAATGTTTTGGACCATGCCCCCCAGAAGTAATGTATTTCGATACCCAACACAAATACATACTCACCCACTCATAGAAAATCCTGGAATTAAAAAAAAATGTTTCATAAGGAAATGTATCCCCTTACAATGCATAATGGTAATTTGCCCTATTCTGTTCTATTCAATTACATTCTATTCTACTTCATTCAATTATATTTATTAATGAAAAGCTTAACCCATTAAATTGATTTCATGATCCACTAATGAGTCATGAACCACAATTTGAAAATTAATATTTAGACTATAATAATCACATTTGGTTAGAGCAAGCCACAAAAATATATAATAAGAGTAGTCTGTAATTATCACATTAAACTATTTAGACAATTGTATAGACATTGGGGAGGGTATGTGCTATGGTGTGTGCTGTGAAATGTGTAAGCCTGATGGTTCACAGACCTGTACCCCTGGGACAAATAACATATTATATGTTAATTAAAAAAATAAAAATAAATGTAAAAAGACAATTGTATTGTGAAAAGAAGTATTTAACTAAATTCTTTTTAATTGGAAAAAATAACTTGATTCTTAATACTGTTCATCTGAGATGTAGGCATGATTTGCAGTGTGTTACTTATTATCTATGATCACTTTTCCTCCCCAATTAAATAGGTCCCATGTGTAAAGATGGTTTCCTCAATGAGTCTAGAGACATGAATGTGGAATGAGATATATAAAAGGAAGGAGAATTAGAAATATTAGTGAAAAGGATTAGAATAGAGTAAGATCAAGAGAAGAAAATCACACCGGGGCCCCTTGGTAGCTCAGTCCATTAAGCATCTAACTTCAGCTCAGGTCATGATCTTGAGATCTAGGGATTCAGCCCAGTTGTTTATTTATTTATTTATTTATTTATTTATTTTTAAGATTTATTTATTTATTTGAGAGAGAGAGAGAGAGCACCCAAGCCGAGGTAGGGGCAGAGGGAGAGGGAGAGAGAATTCTCACGAAAACTCTGTGCAGAACCCAGGATGGGGCTCAAGCCCAGGACACTGAGATCATGACTTGAGCTGAAATCAAGAGCTGGGTGCATAACTGATTGAGCCACCTGGTGCCCCCATTTTTTAATGTAAGAAGCTCTTTATTATTATTATTCTTAAAATTCTGGCCCTGGCAATATTTTGTAAAGAATTAGTATCAATGAGATTTTACTCAGATAATTCCAGATAAGTAGGCTGGTGATTCTTATATTTTGGAGAAATACACAATTTTTTAAAATATTTTAATGTGACTTGATGTCACAATTATGACAAAATTTTTAGGTTTTTTTTTAAGATTTTATTTAATTATTTATGTATCTATTTGACAGAGAAGAAGAGCTCACAAGTAGGCAGAGAGGCAGGCAGGAGAGGCGGGGAAGCAAGGCTCCCTGCTGAGCAGAGTGCTCCATGTGGGGCTTGATCCTAGGACCCTGAGATCATGACCTGAGCCAAAGGCAGAGGCTTAACCCACTGTGCCACCCAGGAGCCCTATTAGGTCTTTTTTTTTTTTTTTTTAATATTTTATTTATTTATTTGACACAGGGAGAGAGAGAGAGAGCACAAGCAGAGGGGGAGTGGCAGGCAGAGGGAGAAGGAGAAACAGGTCCCTGCTGAACAAGGAGCTTGATGTGGGGGTCATTCTAGGACCCCAGGATCATGACCTGAGCCAAAGGCAGACACTTAACCAACTGAGCCACCCAGGCACCCCAAATTATTAGATCTAGTTTCAAACAAGAAATGATTTGAATCTTCCTTACCATATAAAATCAATTTGGAATATAATATGAAGGAGAAAATTAATGTTGGTGCTAATAGTAAAAAACATACACGATTTATGGAGGGGGAACTAGAATTGTATTGCCATAGTGGTGCATGTGTATGTAATTTGGAAGCTTAATTTTTCAGATTTAATAAAGAAGGAATGTTCTAGTTTTGTCCCTTTTCCCCTTGTTGACTATTATTGCTGCTACATGACTAAATTTTATCATTTTTGCCCCCTGTGTGTGCAGGTAGTGCTTATTCTAATTAAATACACAGGGTTAGGAAGGAGAAAAATTAATAATTATACAGGACAGTGTTGAGAAAGTTAGAATGAAAAACCATTTGAACCCCAATGTTGAAGTTCTTTTCCCCTTCACACATAGGTTTTTATCATAATCTCCATCTATCTGACCAAGAGACTTCAAAATAAGAACAGTCTTTTTTAAAACTTGTTTTTATATAGGCACCTGGGAGGCTCAGTTGGTTAAGTGACTCCCTTTGGCTCAGGTCATGATCCTGCAGTACCAGGTTCAAGACCCTCATCTGGCTTCCTGCTCAGCAGGGAGTCTCGTTCTCCCTCTGACCCTCCCCACTCTCGCTCTCATGCTTTCTCTCTCTCTCTCTCAAATAAATAAATGAATAAAATCTTTAAAAAAAAACCCTTACTTTTTATAGAATGTTTTCCTTCTAAGGAAACATATCCACAGCTCTCAAATCACTTGTATCATGCAACGACTTTTAAAATGTTTATCCCCAAATTGAAAACATTATCATGATGTGTAAAATCACTGTAGATTTTATTAGTATCCATATATAATCAGGAACATTACTTATTTATAATCTATTAGCTTGGGAATTTCTGTATTTATTTGGTTTACCTATTTGAAGTATAAAGAAAAATGACTAAGAGTGGATACCCAGGTAGCTCAGTCGGTTAAGCATCTGCCTTGGGCTCAGGTCCTGATTTGGGATTGAGCCCCATGTTGGGCTCACTGCTCAGCGGGGAGTCTGCTCCTCCCTTTCCTTCTCCTCTGTCCCTCCCCCTGCTCATTCTCTCTCTCCCTCTAAGAAATGAATAAAATATTTTTAAAAAAGCAAATGAGAAGTGACTATTAAAAGTACATGTATTATTTGACATTTTGATAACTACTGAGAGAGAGAGAGTCTTGTGTCCCTATAAAAAAGAAAATTGTACTCAATGAACCGATACACAACTAGTTATTGTGTATAAAAGTAGGAAGCTGAGAATCTTCATTTTACATTCAAGTGACATAATTCCAGTTATATCATGGCATTTCTAGCAATTTATCACATAGTTTCCCATGGAGAAATATCACTTTTAGTCTTATCTGTCACTGTTTACTTCAAAAACTGTATAATGTATAGTAGACTATTTATGGGCAAGATAAATTATATTGCAGCTTTAATTTTTCAGGTTTACAACTCTCACTTGTGACATAGAAAATGGAAAGATTTAAAATCCATTTCAAGCATGTAACTATAATTTCGTAAAATTTTATGTTCCACCATATATAATGTGTGATAAAAGATGTGTAGTACAGAAAATATTCACCAATACTGCCTCCTCATGACTGTAGGTTTGGGGCCTTTTAAGTAGGGTTAAATGTTCAGGTGAAAGGTTCCCTTTTCTTTGTTGAAAAATTTACAAAATGGCTTACAGTGAAATTAAAAATAAAATAAAATAAAGAAAGTGCATTATGCATTATTTAGACTAAGTCAGGACACCTGAGTTTTGTTTCCAGGTTCTCAACTTTTGAGCAACAATATACTAGACTAGTATTTCGGTATTCCAAACCCGAGGCTCCTCATTCCCAATGCTAAGGAGGAAAGGATTATTAACTATGTCAAAGAAGATAATACTTATAAAAATAATTAGTACATTTGTATAAATTATTCAAGTGGAAAATATCAGTATAATTGTTAATAATCAAATAATCCCATTTTTTAAATTTATCTTCTCCACACACATACCCAAGTCTGATAATAAAACTTATGTCGACTTCCATGTTATTTTCCCTGTGTTGCTAATGGAGCTTGAAATTGATGGAGTCATTTCTAATCCTGGCATTAATCTATATTCTCCGTCCCTGATGCTTTTTAGTGCTACTGACTTTTCCCTCACATAAATGCCGTACCACATTTACATATGAAATCTTGATGAGATACAGTAGATGGGATTTATCTTATCTGAAATCATCAGAAAACCAAGTTGTTGTTGTTGTTGTTGTTTTTACTTTTAACTGTTTTAAAGTTTATGAACACAAAACATTTTGATTTATTAAACATTATAAGGTGACTTTCATGAGCCAAGTTGCCTGAAAATAGCAGCAGATATTTTCACTGCACATAATGGAAAAGAATGCTGTGCAGAGAGTTGGAGAACCTGGTTTCTATTCTTGATTTCTGTAATTAACTAGCTCTATGATATTGAGGAAATCACTTAGCCTTTCTAATTCTGTTTCTTCATTTGTGGAATGAAAGAATTATAACAATGTTTTCTAAGGTACTTTCCAGTTTCAAAGGCCTGATTTTATGCCATGACAGAAGCCGTGCACGAAGGCCATTTTTTCTTTTCTTTTTAAATCTCCTTCTTACCAAGGTAAAATACACTAACAATGTTTTTTAAATATCCCAAGGATAATTTGGCTTAATTCTTGCCTATAAGCAACATAATGGGCAGATAGCCAGAGTGATCAGCTTCTTCAGTTAAGGATTTATGCAGCGGTCTGGAGTGGCCAGTTTAAGAATCATGGTAAAAATTGTTCTAGGACACAAAAGATACAGCTTACACCTTAGATAGGCAGCTTTTTTTTTTCTTTTTTCTTTTTCCTTTTTTGTATGTGAACTGATATATAACTGAGCTGACTGTTCAAATGCCTTATTATGCTCCTTCCTATGAACAGAGCCAATAAATTTCAAGCATCATTAGCAGCAAGTGTGTACTCAAAACCAACAAATGATTTGCCAACTTCTCAGAGAAGTCTTCAAGATATAAAATGAGTGGAAACCTTGTTATTTTCTGCAAGCATAGAAGGATCATAGAAGCAAAACTACTCGACATTTTATAAGGCAATAAATGCAGCCTGTTTTAAACTAAAATACAACATTATTTGTGGTTTTTTATGTGAGAGGATTCGAAACTTGGAATTAAAGGAAAATTATCCTCAGCCCAAAGTGTTTACCCACAAAAAGGAAGGGGATTGGGTTTAGGCAACAGTTAAGTTGTCGTATCATAAGGTTCAAGCAGAAAATTTCAAAAGCATTGTGTGGATTGCTACTTTTCCAGTGTGTACCCGTTATCTGAATTGGGGTCTAGGACTGGGAAGGTATGGCAAACCATGGCCCTTCTTCCTTCCTTCTATACTCTGCATAATGAGTAACTGCTAAGGGTTTGTTGTAAGACATTCTATGTTAAAGATAAATCCTTAGAATGCCTGGCTTAGAGAATTCTGATATGGAACATGATACAATGAATGGGGCTATGGATTTGATTCAAGTTTATTTACTGTCATTATTTGAGTGGCAGAAGCAGAGACCTTTGCCAGAAAGTGTGTGTCTGTACAGATGAGACAACACAACTTATTTGACTTCCCGCAACAGTTTGCTTGATGAAAGCTCTGCCCTGGATCCCAACATCAGCGCAAGGAGATCAATTGTGCAGGTTTCTCTTATTCCTAAGTTTAGATTGGCAGATATTTCACTCTGACCTAATACAAGAGACAGAGTTGTTTCAAATTGCATAAAAGATGAAGAGGGAGCAATAGTAAAATCTGCTGCACTTTGTGTGTGTGTGTGTGTGTGTGTGTGTGTGTGTGGTTTTTTTTAAGTGACTTTGGATGTAGAACAGATTCCTTACCTATGTTGATCTTTGAGGACTTACTGATGAATTTGTCCCCAAATCTGTGGCACTGGAATACAATTAGTATTCAATAACATGGAAAAATAAAGTGAGCAGTTTTGCTTTGGATTTTCTTTTCTTTTTTTTTTTTTTTTAAGATTTTATTTATTTGTTTGAGAGACAGAGATCACAAGTAGGCAGAGAGGCAGACAGAGAGGAGGAAGCAGGCTCCCTGCTGAGCAGAGAACCCCATGCAGGGCTTGATCCCAAGACCCTGAGATCATGACCTGAGCTGAAGGCAGAGACATCCCACTGAGCCACCCAGGCACATGGATTTTCTTTTGTTTGTTTGTTTCCTTCTTTTTTTGACTGACAAAAGCAAATTCAGAGTAAGAGGTTTATGAGTTCATTCTATGAGGAAAAGTCCAGACAATTTCAGGAATTAATGTGATGTTCTCAGAAAGACTCCCTCTCTTCTTCCCTTATTTCTGTCAGTCTCCTTTTGTATATAGACTTAATTTTCTTCTATCTTTAAGGCACCTCCTTTATGGTGTGCAGAGTACAGAGTGAGGTAGAAACTATCTTGGTTAGTAGTCAGCTACTTCATTGACTGGAAAGGCAGATGCTAACATTGGCCAGACCTGCAATCTCTGCCCGTAGTATGGTCAAAGGGACAAAGTGCAGTGATTAACAATATTACTAGATTCACAGAGTGAATGTGTATGGAATCACTTATACAAAGGAAGTAGCAGATGTATTTACTAGAAATGGTAGAGTAGGGATATAGGCAGGGAAGAATTCAACAAGCAAACAAATTAAATAATGTGTCAGAAAATTGAGGCACTGTGACATACTGTGACATAATGATTTATAGGAAATATGTATTTGGTCATTCAGATAATGAAATATATATTTCTCAGTTATATTTGGTCCTCATCCACACTTCCTAAAAATGCTGAAAAGCCATTGAGATTACATGAGTGTCTTGTTATTAACAAAGGTGACTTTTGGATCCCACCAAAGGGCAAGGGCTCATTGGAAGGAGGACCAATGGCTTGACTAGAGGGTTGGAACTTTCAAACCTATCCCCTGACCTCAAGAAAGGAGAGAAGGACTGGAGACTGAATCAGTCAATGGCCAATGACTTAGTCAATCATGACTATGCCATGATGGCTCCATAATAACCCCAAAAAACTGGGTTCAAAGAGATTCTGGGTTGATGAATACATGGAGACGGGGGAGAATGGCACCCTGGAGAGAGCATGTAAGCTATACATCCTTTATCTATCTCTTCATCTGGCTCTGTATTCATATCCTTTATCATATCACTAAATAAACAGGTAAACATAAGTAAATGTTTCCCTGAGTTCTCTGAACCACTCTAGCAAATATAAAGACCCTAAAGTGCTGGCTGTTGGAACCTCCAATCTGTAGCTCATCAGTCAGAAGCACAGGTGTGGTAACAGCCTGGGGCTTGCAACTGGAGTTGAGGTGAGGCTTGGGAAGTAGTCTTGTAGGACTGAGCCCTTAACCTCCGGAAGTTGATGCTATCTCTAGGCAGACAGTGTCAGAATTGAGTTGGATTCTTAGACATCTTGCTGCTGTTTGAGAATTGCTTGGTCTTGCAAGTGGGGGAACACTACTCCATACATTGGGTTCAGGAACCCTAAAAGAATTGGTGTCAGTAGAGGCACATAACCAAGTAATCAAAATTTCCTTTTAATCAAAAGTCATGATTTTAAAAATGAAGTAACAATAATATTGGATTTCTCTAATTATTTATTAGTACTAGTTTTCCATTTTTCCACAACAAATTCTCTCAAATGGAACAGCTTAAGACTCAGTTCTGCAGCAGAAATTTGGCACAGAATAGTGGGGGGGTGTGTTCAAGGCCTCACAAGATTGAAACCAAGGTGGCAGTTGGGTGTCAAGCTCTTTCTTGAGGGGGACAAAATAGCTTTCAAGCTCATTCAGACTGTTGGCAGAATTTATTTTCTCGCTATAGACCTGAGGTCCTCTTTATACTACTAGTGGGGATGTGGGACTGCTGCCAGCTCCTAAAGGTTGCCCCTCTGTATCAGCAATTCTAAATATGACCATTTGTTTTCTTCTAAGCCAGCTGGAGTATGTCTCTCTAACTTCCTCTTTCTACCCCTGAGGTGGGGGGACTCTCACTCTTTTAGAGATCTCATGTGATTAGGTCTGGCCCACCAACATAATATAACCATAAGAATTAAATTTATAGTCTTCACAGTCCTGGGGAACATTCAGGGAAAATGTACACTAATGGGAGAGAAGCCTTGAGTAATATGGTAGAATCCTGCCTACCACAACATATTTTGGAGTTCATCCATAATTGAGAATTAAGTCTTAATGTGATTTCAATTCTGTATTGAATATGCACAAGTTTTATGATTTAAAATAATACAATGAAGTATGATTGGACCCTGATTAGTCCCAGAAATTCTGTATATAGCTTATCTTAATCAGCAACCAAGGAGATATATATATATATATATAGATAGATAGATAGGAGAGAAAAGTTGTTAGAAGTGGTTAAGGAGATCAGTAAACAGACTCTCTCTCTCTCTCTCTCTCTTTTTTTTTTTTTTAGATTTTGGAAATAACATAACTATACAGTCTATTCATGTCAGTTTTCAGAAAATGTGTTACATGTACATATACACACGCAATTCTATAGATTCCATGAATTATTAGGAAAACTTAATAATAAAGCAATTCAGTTTCTTCTGAAAACCAATTACATTTTGAGGGATTTATTCATCATTTAAGGTCTCAATGTCAAATTAAGCATCTGCTTTTATAATCCTGAATTCCTTTTAAAAAAATAATTTTGACCTTTAAAACTTCAATAGCTTGAAATTGATTTATTTCTCTCAGGAATCCAATAATATATATTTGCTAAAAGCAGTCAAAATTGACGTTCCAGCATCTGTGAGAGCTGTTTGCATTTTTTTCTTTCTTTCTCTCTCTCTTTCTTTCTTCCTTTCCTTTCTTTTTTTTTTTTTTATCCCTTATTTTTTTTCCTTTTAATCCCTTATTATTTTTTTTTTCCTTTTAAAGTCAAAGTCAAAGTGGAACTATTACCTCTTTGGAAGTTTCTTGGAAATCCTGTTATCCCAAGTGGAAAACGAGTGAACCCTGAGACTGATTCCTTCTTTAATGTGTTTATAAGAGAGATTTTAGAAAAACCTCTCAGTTAGTGCATTTCTTACATAGAATAGACACTATTTCTATTTCTCATTAGCACATCGCGATTTAGCATTTTCATACTATTGGACAAAAATGAATATTTCATGTATATATTATCATGCAAATAAAATAATATTTATGACACTGTTATAGGATATAAGACTGAGAGATATGAATTCTTAACAGTAAAATTGACATGAAACAGCTTGACTCAAAATACAAAGAAAGCAACTGGTTAAGTACTTGGATTTATTTTTTCTGCATTTGTGATATTATACTTTCAAAATCCATTTAAAGTAGTTATTGTAAAGTGAGGAAGGGAAATAAAAGACTTCAGTGAGGTAGCTTTGTGCTTGAACACATAAAGCAATCCCCACAGTAATGCACACTACAGAAAATGGGTCACCTTCAAACCACCTTTGAAATAAGCAGATAATGTAATTTTCAGCTTGTGTTCTTAAGAGCGTTGTTTTATAGAATGCATATCTATTGGCCTTTTATTCATTTTGCAAAATTTGCATGTGTGAGCACATAAAAACACATACAAATATTCTTTCTCTTTTTTCTCTGCCATATACAAATATGCACACGTCTAAATGTTCCTACACACGCGGACATATCTGTTTATTTGATTATTATTTCTTGTGAAAAGGCACACTATTTCTCTATTGAAATGTAATTATTCCATTATGTTTTTAACATAATGGTTTTCTATATGCGTCAAAACAAATGATATAAACAATGTGCAGAACCTTAGAAAAAATTATTTTTCATTGAAATATTTTGTTGATATAATTGTATGTTTAAAAGATAAATTTTGTTCACTTTTTTCTAGTTGACTATTAATTGTTCCAAATATGTAGTTGACACTTAGTATATTAAGATGATTCCTAACTAAAATGTAGTCTTACTTTGTATTTTAAATAAAAACACAAACATAACATGCTTTTTAATTATGTAGTATATGCTTATGAAAAACTTCTATAGAAGAGTATGATTTGAGAGACACAAAACTGTAAAAAGACAGTGGTTCTTTAAAGATTTATTATTTGTTATTATTTAAAGATTCTTTAAAAGATAGAGAGCAAGAGAGCAAGCGATGGGAGAGGCAGTGGGGTTTGATCTCAAGACCCTGAAGTCATGACTGGAGCCAAAATCAAGAATGGACAATTTACATGTAGGCTGGAATCACCTAAGCCATGTAGGTGCCCCAAGATACACAGTGTTTTGAATGAATATCTTTTTTGCTATGATCCAAATTATTCCCCACTGGACTTCTCTCCTTGAGAGCAAATACTGTTATGTTCTCTATTCTAGTGCCCAGTGCAATCACTAACAGGCAGTACAAAGTGTTCTTGAATAAAACTATTCTCTTTAATGTGTCCATAATAATGCAACCCGGTTTTGCTCAAACTGTAGTAGTATTACAAAACTAATACTTGGGCAGGTTTTATATGTGGCTCTGACCATTTGTTTGTCCTTTCCTCTTAAGGGAGACCCAGTTTTGAAAGTTAAGGGAGAAAATGACATTATATGACTCAAATTAAAAGAGAACTGATTGAGCTGAAGTGCTAGTCTCAAGGATACACGGAGTTAGACTGATCTGAATCTCAGCTTTGTGTCTATGTCTTGAGCCAACTCAGTTTCTCTGTGCCTAATTTATCCATCTGCAAAATGAGGATGGTAATAGTAGGGTTGTCCTTATAGGGTTGTTCTGACTATTAAAGTGGTTTTAGACATATAAAACCTTTAGAAAATTGCCTGGAAAAAGTAGAAGCTTGATAGTGTTTTCTATCATTATTTTGGATCCAATTAGTTTTCTTGTATCTATGAATATAAATTAATGTAAATGGAAACAAATATCGTTATACTGGGCTCATTGGAATGTAAATGGAGAGAAACAAAGGGAAATAGACATTATGAAGTTCTCTACAGTACCCTCCAAATTTTATGATATCAGTATTAGAATCCACATTTTATGTATGAGGATTCTGACACCCAAAGAAGTTTAGCAACTTATACAGTAACATCCAGGTAAGAAGTCACAGGTTTGGGATTCTAACTTTAATGTTTCATGCTCATGGTCATGGATTTCAGTCATTCCATGTTTTACATTAGAGGTAAGATTTGGGTCTGTCTGATTTATTAAAATAATTAAATGCATATACAAAGAAGTTAGGATAGAACATGTAACTTTTGGAAATTAAATTATACATCTTGATTAAACAGTCCATTTATCTTATTTATCATGCTAGCATATTACTGATTGGTTTGAGAACTAAATCTTCTAGAATTTGTAACATAATGCCTGGTATTCAGTAAGGGCTAATAATAAAAGCAATAATACAGAGAAATAGTAACAAGTAACAATAAGTTAATGACTGACATCTAATTGTAATAATGTATAATTATTACTTAAAACTCACCTATTAAAATTTATTTTGAATGTAGAATAAATCACACAAATGACACTATCTAGTATTCTGAAAAACAACCACATTTGAAATCATACATAAATTCACTTTCATTTCAAATAGAGATTCCATTACTGAAAATTTGATAAGAATATTTTATTGTCAGGAAATGTTTTGTTACCTAAAACCTGACTTTGTGAAAAATGTTTTACAGCTTTGGAAATGTAGGGAAGAAATTATTTTAACCTTCTCCCATATTTTTCTCCCAAATCCAGGCACCACGCCAATGACCTCTCAAACTTCTCCAGAAGTACCTATTAATATGTTGTGACACTCTCAAATGACATAATGTAATCTGCGTGAGCTAAAGTTGTAAAATATGACAATCCAAAAGATCAGTTAGGATACCCCTCATACGTAACCATACATGCAATATTCAAGGAGAAAAAGAAAAATGATAGAGAGCATTGGGTGAAAAGGATGTTTTTTCTTTTACAAGATGTGTAATATATCCTAGTACATTAGATTTTGTTGCTCCCAAGCATTGCAAATAGTCTTTGTTCTCCTTTGCTCTGCCTTGGCCTACCTCTGGGGAGGTATGGACCTTTTTGAAATGGATTTCTACTTCCTTAAATAGAAGGTGAGATAATTCCAGCTGATAAATAGCTTTGGGTCTGTAATCCAGGCTGGGGAGTTCTCAACTCACTGTGGGCTGTTAAAGGGAATGCAGAACCTTGTAAAGTGGTCTTCCTCCTCCCCAGATGGCAGCCATCAAGCTAGAAAGAACAAATGAGTCCCCTCAGGGAGTAGAATGGAATAGAATGTCAAATATTCTTGGACCTTCCATGGCTTCTGAGAGAAATTTTGCATTCTAACATTATTCAGGCAGAGTTATAGATCATCTTTGGGTCCCATCAGTAAGCAATGCCTTGAACATAATCTAATGGCTTTGTAGCTAATACAATGGCTGCTGTGATGTTTCTGAGAACAGACTAAGCATGAATGGGACACTAAACAACTACAAAAAAGGAAAATCTAAGTATTCCATAAGTACACCGAGGAGAATATAGCAAAAGTAGTTTGTTCTGTACATAATGAAATTATTTCAGCCAAAGAAAACTGCAAAAGATTTTCTCATACTAGTTTTGGCTAGTTTATCTGAGGGATCCCGTATGTAAATAGAAGAGTTATAATATTATTTCAAATCACATTCACTAACTGTTGAACCGTCATATTAAACTATTCTATGGGCTTTATAATCATTCGAAAGCTGATAAAGAGTATTACAATTTACATGCCATTATTTCACCAAAATTTGCTGAAGCATATCCTGTACAAGGAACCTTTCCCTTGGATTGAATGTGTTTATAGAGATGGCAGGCAGATGTTGTAACTCCTGTTACAAGGATCTCTCTATTAAGTAGGGTATATATTTATGCTGCCACATTTGCTCATCCATATTTTGAAACTGAAAAGATATTCTAAGGCAAAACAGTAAAGACTTAAAGGACATCTCAGGAAGTTTCTTATTCCAGCAAATTCAGAAGGGAGACTAGTTTCCTAAAAAAAGATAATGATAAGTAAATAAGTAAATATCAAAATGCATGATCCTTCTGAACTTACGGAAATTAGACACAAAAACCAAATGCAGTGTTTGAAAGTTGCTTTGATCTATGCTCAAAATATCGAGAAAGAACTAAAAAGGATATTTGAAGAGACAAATGGGGAAAATTGAATAACGGTTGGTTATTAAGTGATGATAGGTATTTTAAGTAATTTTCTTAAATTAGATAGGGACATTAAAATTATGTAGGAAATGGGCCTTATTTTCATGAAGTTGGTGCGTCAGCCTCAAGTAGTTAATTATTATGATGTTTACAATTTTAAAAAGTCTATAAAAGTAAAGCAAAATGCTGTGAGTGTTAATAATTGTTTAATCTAGAAAGTGAGGATATAGGTTTTCATTGGATCATTCTTCTAGTTTTTCTGTTGGTTTGAAGTTCTATTTAAAATATTCTTGGTAAAGGAAGATGGTATAGTGCCTACACATTTTCTTTTGTCTCATGAGAACATCAGGGAACAAAAGTATGAAACCATAATCTTGATAAGAATGATATGGCGGGCAGGTATTAAAATACTATGTGATGTACCAGAGTCTCTTATGGGCACATGGTTTGTAATTTGCAAGTACGTACACCAAATCCAATATTTGTTGAACACAAATTTTGGTTTTCAGGCAGAAACTACCTTTTCAAAATCAGAAATTTCTTCTTCCAACATAACTCATATGTGCCCCATGACCAGTAACCACCCCCTATCGTGGCAAAAAGCAAATGAAAATAAAATCACTGCTGGACACAGAATATAGAAAGCATTTTCTGTTTTATGTGTATTTTCAATCCAGAGAAAATAAGAATAGGTCCCTTATTTTGTGCAGCAGTTTCTAAAATATAATCAAGGAGATGCTAGTAAACACTTAACTTATAGATTAGCTTTCTCAAAACTTTTAAACACTGGAATTCAGATTTGCTTACACTCTGAAGCTGGTCCTCAGTATCTTTTTAAAGCCTCTCTTGGCATCTCATTTTCATGCTCCATCTGAGATGACTTGGGAAAAAATCAGAAAATAACAACACCATTTCCACAAAACAACTGCTTGGACAGTGCAAATTTCTACATCCATCACTGATGGAACTCTATTTCTGAGAGAAATTTTAAATGTCAATACTAAAAAATGGTATTATTGGAGTTGGCTGTTTTAGTCAATGCAGTGAGCACCTACTCAGAAACAGCTTAAAAAATAATTGGAATAAGAAACATTCCTCCTTTTAAAACTGTTATAAAAGAACATAATTTTATCCTTGTAGAGTTATCAGCTTTGTGTAATGTGTAGCTTAAAGCCCTGTGTAAAATGACATCATATGATTTGTCATAGTTAACATAGGCCAAACATAAGGCAAGTCAGGAGAATTCTCCTTCTGAAACCCTCCCTCCTTCTTTATGCAAATGACTCTAAGAAGTAGTTAGCTAATCCTGAATTAGCTAATTGCCGAAAGATTTAAGAAATGAATCTCATCTACAGAGATCAATTCCTGAAATCATTGAAGTTTCAAGTTTTTTCATTCATAAAAATTATGAAGCTTTTGGTCTTGATAATTACCCCTTTAGGCGACTAAACAGGAGAGTACCCCCACACACATATACATCATATTGTTTATGAAAGGATTAGCGGTGTCCATTAAATCCTTCAGACTTCCATGAGTGACTGTAATGCACACATTAAAAAATGATTTTGAAAAGGGACACCCGGCTGGCTTGGTCAGTAGAGGATGTGACTCTCAGTCATGGGGTTCCGAGTTTGAGCCCCACATTGGGGGTAGAGGTCACTTTAAAAAAAATGTTTCCGAAGAATTTCAAGTGATCTTAAAGTATAATTATGGTATTCTGTTATTTTTGCAAGTGTTGATTTTTTATATCATGTTATACGTATATATAGTTAGTGAATATTATAAAAGTGCACATAAATATATTTCCATATGTATACTCTTTTAGATATATATATATTTTTGTTTATAGCAATTTATATGTAAATGCTCACTATAACTGAAAGTATACTGAAAAGATAAAAGAAGTTATCTATAATACCCACATCAGGCCATCACTTATTTAATATTAGAACTGATGTTGGAAAAATACCTATATTTTAAGGTAGTCATTCATGTGCCAGTTCAATCAAAATTGACTAATTTTAAATATTGCCTGACAATACAGAATATTGCAGGGGGTCTCCTATGAGGTATTGTCCTGTAATGAACTGCTCTAAAAATTCTAATCCTCTCACAAGTTTTACATTAATCAACTTCATTTTCAGTTCAAAATGTTAACGTATTTTCACATGTTTCTTCTGAAGCCTCAATCTCTACAAAACTTCATTTTAGATTAGAAGAAAAAGGTAAAAGAGTAAGGAGTAACAGCAACTGAATTTAATTTCGATCTTGGATAGAGCTGAAAACACATTTGCTTTTCTATTCTTATGTCTGTTCGAAAAGAAAACAGTTCTGATTTTAGCCAAATGAGGATTTTTTTTGTAATTCTGCTTGGATCACATTGTAAAAACCTTCTTCAAATTTTCACTTGTTTCCCACAATATTACCACATAGTCTCAAAGCCATTGGCAAAATGGATGCAGTTTATAAAGTCTTTACTTTTGCATTGAGCTTTTGCCTGTCTCATATCTTTAGATAAATTTTAAAGCAAGAGCAATACCTGCCGTGTTGAATACTTAAATTGTATGGGTGAAATATGTAATTTGAAATTCGGAAGTTCAAAGTACATTTATCTACAGCTTGATTTTACACTTGAAACTTCCTGTGCTTCATAAGAGTTTGTTAAAAAAAAAAAAAAGAAAGAAAGAAAGGAAGAAAGAAAGAAAGAAAGAAAGAAAGAAAAGAAAAGAAAAAGAAAAATAGGGGGGAAAATCTTCTTCATCATTTATAGCAATTTTCTTTAGACTTGAGTAAAATGTGCGGAAACGTGAAAGAAAAATCAAAATCATGTGCCCTCTTTTTGTTCTCTTATTCTTTTTACTATAACACGGACCCAGGAATCAATTCTTTGTTATGCTCTTATACAAATATACTTTCAGAGAAAATTTTGAAGTAAATACAAATTCACAAAATGAACACATTCATTTTAATAACATTGATTTGAAGGATGATGTTATTTTACTGAAGTTAGACCAGAACGTTGAGTTTAAGAACACAGATACAGCCACTGTTCAGTTTGGTGTTTTGTGTTTTGATTTTACTAATACTAATACACAGAAAGCCTATTGGCAAAAGGATATTTATATAATTTAAAATATTTCAAAGCTTTTTTGTGTGGGTTGAAATATTAAAAAAAAATACAGAACACATTCTTACAGAAAATTTTGCAAGAATGCTGTGCTTGTATGCAAATTTTGAAGCATAGCCCAGATGACTATGGACACTAAAAGCTTAACCTTTTTTCTTTGGCTGGTCTGTTGGCTGGAAGGACCTTTTAAATGTAAAAATGTGGACCCTGATATCAGATGACCCTACCCAAATAAGTAGGAATAGGTTAAAACATTTTAGATCAGCATCTGAATAAAAAATAGTATTTATAAAACTATACATGCTATATAATTTAAATAGTGTGTGTTTATATTATTTATAAAATATATATTTATGAGTATACCTATTCTTAGAGAACTATAAATAATGTAATATTTATATCATATAAATACATTATTGGATACTTCATGGATTTCGAAGACAATGTTCATCTTCTATTAATTCTTGGACTCCAGGGGTACCTGGGTGGCTCAGTTGGTTAAGTGTCTACCTTTGGCTCAGGTCATGATCCTGGGGTCCTGGGATCAAGCCCTGTGTCAGGCTCATTGCTCAGCAGGGGTCCTGCTTCTACCTCTCCATCTGCTCCTCCCCCTGCTTGTTCTCTTTCTCTCTGTCAAATAAATAAGTAAAATCTTTAAAAAATAATAATTCTTGGACTCCAGTTTGAAAAACATTGCCCCACAGAATCACAAAGATAATTTTTCTTCTGTTTGGTCCTCTCCTCTGTGTTATGTGTATCTTATTACATGCTATACTAAAGTGAATTATAAATGTGTTGAAAAATTAGAAGTTTGAAACTTTTCTATATTATAAGATTTCAAATATATAGAATGAATTAGAGCAAGCCATTTTTCTGTGAATCTGAAAGGATAATCAGTGATTCTATCCAACATTTGGCTGAGTAATATTGAATAACTCATTAAAAGACAGTCTGTTAAAATGAAATACTCCACTACACATATCTGAAACCATCTGGTTTGCCAAATCTCTCCTCTCCTTTCAAACAAAAAAGTTTAATGTTTTCTGAGTTCTTCTACCTTCTCTCTGACTGCATTCAGGTCATTGATTTTTTAATTTAGGATATTCAGGAGGGTTTCTGATTTGGCATTGATGAGCTCATTTATATTTATTACAACAATTACTTAAAATGAAATGAGCATACTTAAGATTAATGCATTTCATTTTATGAAAATTTTATCTCCAAAAATGTGTAAAAGAAATAAATTCAGATAACAAATTAGTTGTATTTATGCATGTTCATGTATTTGAAAGCAGTACTTAGACAATCTCTGTAATGCATTGAGAAATAAAATGGATTGACAGAAGGATGAATGGAAGGGTAGATGTGTGACCAAAAATGAGATGAGTCAAATACAGTTGATCCTTGAACAACATGGTTTTAAACTTCATGGAGGTTAAAACTCACTTACATGCATTTTTGTCATAAATACATAAACTTATGGTATCAATAAATACAGTACAATTACTGTACATATATTTTCTCTTCCTTATTTTTCCTTAATAACATTTTGTTTTATCTAGCTCATTTTATTGTAAGAATACAGGGAAGCCTGGGTGACTCAGTCGATTTCAGTTTAGGTCACAATCTCGGGGTCATGAGTTTGAGACCTGCCTTGAGCTCCCCACTCAACATGGAGTCAGCTTGGGATTCTCTTCCTTTCCGTCCACTCCTTCCCTTTCCCTTGCTCATGCTCATTCTCTTTCTCTAAAATAAAGAGATAAATAAAATCTTTTTTAAAAGAATGCAGGATATAATACAAATAACATACAAAATCTGTGTTGACTTATTGTTTATACTATTGGTAAGGCTTCCACTCAACAGTTATTTGTGGTTAAGTCTTGTTGGAGATAAAAGTTATACACAGATTTTCAACTGCACTACTACAACTACAGGGGTCAACAACCCTAATCCCTGCATTGTTCAATGTCAAATGTAAATTAAAAGGTAAATGGTGGAATATCTGGGATGTATATGTATATATAAATGTTTATTATGCTTTTTTTCTACTTTTCGTATGTCTCTAAAATATTTATAATCAAAGAGTTAGAAAAAAAAAAGAAAGAAGAAAGAAAAAGAAAAAGAAGAAAGGAAAACAATGAAAAAAGAACCATAAGATTTTTATTTCAACTTTTCTGATAAAAAATTATACTGCAAGTATTTTTATTATGGAACCATCCCTTTGACGGTGTTCTCTGTCTCTCTCTTTCTCTCTCCCCCTAAAAGCTCCATTCTGACTTAGATAAAGGAGAGGGCACTGTTAAGTACACCCTCTCGGGAGATGGCGCTGGCACAGTTTTTACCATTGATGAAACTACAGGGGACATCCATGCAATCAGGAGCCTGGACAGAGAAGAAAAACCTTTCTACACACTCCGTGCTCAGGCTGTGGACATAGAAACCAGGAAGCCCCTGGAGCCTGAATCAGAATTCATCATCAAAGTACAGGATATTAATGATAATGAGCCAAAGTTTTTGGATGGACCCTACATTGCTAGTGTCCCAGAAATGTCTCCTGTGGGTGAGTAGGCAAATCAAAATTTTGTCAGATGCACTGAAGCCTTTTCAACATTTTATTTTTTGCAGGTCGATGTAAACATCTTATTTGTAAACCAGAAGATTATTATTCTACTATAAGACACAATTATTTTCATTTATATTTTCATTGTTGTCCTTTCTGCTCCATACTAAATATACAAATAGATACATAAGTATCTAGGATATATAACATTTGTCACTACTTTTCAATCTTTGCATTTACCTGAACCCACACAATTCCTTTGTAATTAAGTATGAAGCTCAATTTTTACTAAAATCCATTGTCTTTACAATTCCAGGTACCTACATGGTGCTAAAGGTAACTACCATACCCACAAATACCAGGTAGTAATTCTTGGCTCAAAGTAAATCACCCAAAATACGTATCACTTATGAGTCTGGAAGTGGTCCAGAAAGGAGTGTGTTGTATCCTTTATAGCTACAGATACAGATTCCAGAAGGATGATATTGTTTTCTTTTTTTATTACAAGTAACCCTTAGTTATGCCATCAAAACAGGAAGCAAATATTATTGTGAGCACATTATTAGAATAAATTTACAATTAGCTATAGTATCACTGCCACTGTTAATAATTTAAATTTGATATGAATTCACACTTCATTATCAACCTAAATTTTAAAGTTCTAAGATATGTATTGTGGGGTCAATGAATCAAGGATGACAGCTTTAATGACAATTTTAAATAATTTTTATCCCAAAGTCACCACTGCCAACCCTCATTCTATTTCAAAGTAACTTGTGGTATCTAGCACATTTGTAAGATAAAGCTACCCATCACTCTGAGGTTACAACTTGAAACTCCTATCATGAGCCACTGCTAGTTTTCCTGTCTGGCATTCCTCAGAGGGCTTCTGTTGGCCTTACAACCAACCCAGACATGCAAAAACTAAACCGAGGGCAGAAGCAGGTTAGTGGCTTCAAGAATGGTCATTTGGACTCATCACAAATTCACTTGAGTTTGTTATCTATGACCTTACTAAGTATTCAAAGATCATATTCTCTCTACAACCTGAGAAATCAGCTCAAAGTCATTTACACAGATTTTAAACATTAGTGTATAGACACAGGGCTGAAAATCTGTTACTCAGTTCTTGCTACATTTTTTGAGCTGCTTTTTTTTTTTTTCTTATATGGTGCTGATTGCTAAAGATTTAGAAGTATAATTGGGTAGAAGTGTATCTTATTAAAAAGTTGCCCCCAAAATGGGAAGAGCTAGTTTTTTAATTGTGCCTTTTAATTTACTGGGAGAGAAAAATGAAGGTACTGTTTTGAGAAAAAGTAAGGCTTTTAAGAAGACAATGCTCTTTTGTACCTAAATGGTTTAACCCAGGGCTTACTTCGTGTAAACTGGAATATTTACATGAATTTATGACCCTCAGTGGCTATTACAGAAATAACATCCTTAAAGCAAACACATCCATCCCTCTACATTATTAGAAAATTCTAGTCTTATTAGATAAATAATTATGTCTTTCATTGTGCCAGTTTGGATAAAGGGAAGGACTGCAGACTCTGAACCCTTATATAAAGGAGTTCACAGCTAGCTCCTGAAGAGGGAAATAAATCTGGAATATCAGGCTAGGAAAGTGAGAAAACAAAGTGATCCCAGCTTTTGCAATATTGAGGTGAGACATAACTTGCCATACTGTGCTGAGATATCAGAAAGATCTAGGGAAGAATGAGTTTTTTAAGATTTGCACATAGGATATTACTGGAATTTCTCACCAATTACTCAGGAGACTCCAGTAAATACTTAAGCTGATTTTCAACATACCCTCCCTGCCTTTTTTTTTTTTTTTTAATAATAATAGAGGAGCATTTCTTTTGAATGTGATACCACATTGCATGCTGTGGGTTCACCTAGGTATTATTGGACTACGTTTACATAATATTCTTTTTTCAAATGTATACTAAAAAGTATAAACATCACTTACGAATTAAACATTAGAAATTAAATACCTACCCTGTACTACCTTTGCCATTCCCAGTAAACCCTGCTTCTACACAGAACCCAAAGCACAGGAGACCCAGTTAGGCTTGTGGCCTTTGTTTTTTTTTGCTTTTCCATGACCAATCTAAAGCTAATGAAAAACTACTGTGCACCCATCCGGCCATCATATTCGGCTCCTAGAGCTCCTGAGCTCCATTCCCAAGCGCACCCTTCTTACCATATGGAAATGGTCCCTGCTTAAGTCACTTAGTCCAAGGATTACTCCTAGTCCTACTCTCTCTACTTTCTTTTCCTGCATCCCTTCTAAGTACTTCCTGCCTCGGTGTAATTTTCTTTGGAAAATCGAAATTACTTTGGGTCAAGACCAGATGGAGATCTCCATGGTGTGTTAGTACAGCTATAGCACAGCAAATCTCACCGTCAGTTTTATGGATCTGTGTTTGAGGGATCTCTAGGAAATAACTTCCCTTCCCAATAATTGACAGTGTCGTTATTGACAATGTTGGAGAAGAAGCCACCAATTTACAAATACATGGAGTAAAATAGCTTCCTTTGTAATAAAAAAAAAATAAAAGAAAGAAAGAAAAGAAATATTGGGACATCAAAACTATTATGCAAATATCAAGTTAGCCATAATAGATCGTGTGTCTGAAAATGTGATAAACAATTAAACGTGGAATGGAGATGAACTAAAGTGAAACTCAACAAAGGATATTAACTTGGGGAGTGGTGTTGAGCAAGATGGGTAGAGAGTTCAGAGGAAAATCAACATTTAAGATTTACTAGACTATGGAATATAGTTTGTTCCAGGAAGTTGAAGAAAATTCTAGTAATCTATGAGATGTTTAAGAGAAAGGTCACTTTGTTACTATCTTGTGCCACATGTAATATGCCGTGGAAGTAATATTCACAGATAAAGTGCTTTTACTCTGACCCGAGGAAATTACTTAATGATCCAGATATTTTCCCAACTCAGACTTTCTCCTTGGAGACAAATTTGGACATTATGAATGTGGTCTTAATTCTTTAAGATCACTACAGTAACAATGACTTACAGTAACGTGCCTTCTTTAATACCTGTGGTTAATGCATGGGCATGGCTTCTGTTTCAGTAACTTCTCCTAGGGAGCTGACAGGTGTAACATCTTTAAACCCTTATTCGTGCTTGTATTATCTTCTTCTGGCTGAGCTAAGTCAGTTTGAAGCAGCTGATTGGGTTACTCATCAACAGGTCTCTATGACACATTTTATAAATGCTGTGAATCATAATTTCTGTATTAAGACCTACCATTTCCTGAGCAATAGTGAGGGGCCAGGTAATCCAACTCAAGATTTGTATTATTATTA